>NC_133786.1:19533670-19784878 GCF_003597395.2 Chelonoidis abingdonii | reverse complement strand
TGTGCTTCACGGAACAGCTATTCAGTTTCCTTCCCCTACGCCCAGCACGAGAATGAAAGTTAAATAAAGCATCCTTGCAGTACTACAATGTCACCTCTTTTGCAATGCTACTGGCAGAGGCGAATCTGCAGCACTGAGGAGCGTTAGGCTTTGCACAGTGGCAGATACATAACCATCGAAGTAACTGAGGTGTGATTATTGCTACTTGAAAATTGCTCCTTCGTCTGGTGGTAGATGACAGTACTCCTGGAACCAGTAGAAGCTGTTACCATCTCCCTCTTTTGTACACTCACCAGTAAATGGGCAGAACGGATAATAACCCTGTGTAAATTTTGAGGAAAATGGGGATTAACTCACTTGGGACTGGGTCATCCTGCCCTTTATGGTAATAAAATAGAGTCTTCAGACAGAAGGCTACAGTGTATTAAAATCAGTGAGCACAGCGCAGCTGCTCCGCATCGTATTCACAGAGGGAGCGCTGCAAGTAACGCAACCGTTGCGTCCACCTACGGGCTACCACAGCAGTGCCCCCCACCATTGTGGCATGATGTATGAAGAATGCATGATAAGAATCACAGTAGTAGTTACTAGGATCAGATGGGGAGAGCGCACCATGGCTATGACAGTCCATGCAGTTCAGATCTTCTTTACGCAGAGAGGAAGGGGTCTGATGAAGCTCAGCCCCCAGTGATAAGATGAGACAGTTACCAGGCGTTTCTGTACCATTTCACTGTCAGAAAAGGGAGTCTTCCCATTTTCACCCCGAGCGACCCGCCACACTCAGCCGGAAGCATATGGCGCAGCCGTTACCCCTGGGGGGTAGAGACGGATATGCTCTTCACCGCAGCGCAAGCGTCTGCCAGCAGAATCAGTACAAAGGGTGACATTACAGTATGCAAGGATTATTTTTTCACTTTTTTTTTACCGTGCTGGAGGGGGAACTGACGAGCTGTTCCTGAACCACACACACACGTCATTATACGCTGCAGACATTGGCGCGCAGCCAAAATGCACAATCATTTTCAGAGACCGCTGTGGAGCCGGTAGCTGTAGTCCTCATTACCCCCTCCTCCCTCATGACCATCCGTTTGAGTGTCTGGTTCCTTCTGTTTGTCCGCACGCTGTGTATCCTGTAGTTTATTTTTCAAAGCTTTGGCTTGCGTCGTTCTTTAACGGAGCTTGCTAAAAGAGATTTGTCTCACCCCTACAGCGCATAACATCTGCTCATCTCCGTAGTTCAATGCAGGAGTACTTTTGCATTTGAACTGCATCCCACCCGTGGGTATCAGAGCTGGACACGTGAAAGCAGGAATGTCACTGTAAGCTCTCGGATTTCCTGTTGACGCACTCCGATCTCGAGTTCGGATTGCGGACCAGAGCGGTCAGTGTGCACTGTCCTGCCTAAATAAAGCAAGTTACGATCCGTGTTCAGAGGCACAGGTCCGTGGTCAGTTCACAGGGTGCCCCTGCAAGAACGCACCCGTTGCTTCCTCATCCTCAACCTCTAAGTCCTGGCTACGTCCATTTCCCTCCCCCGTGTGTCATGAAGTTAAGGAATACCGAATAAGAACAGACTTGTTGGAAAGAATGATGTCGATGGGGCAGCACTTGGAGCAGCCTCCGGCTGCTATGACTCCCGGAGATGGACCTATTTTATATACAATAAGGGAGAATTACTTCCTTGCCAAGCGAGTTCAATCCAAATGTGATTGCAAAATTTTGACCCAAGTTTCAATGTTATAGCTTGTATTAGCCGTTCTGTCCGATCTTACTGCTAGCGGTAGCCATGTTGCCGTCCATGTTAAGCGTTAGGCGTTTCCTGGATAGTGGGCAGGTCTGCAGAATGTCTACTAACAGAGAGGGGAGCAGTATGTCTCAGTGCTGTGCGTCCCGTCTACCCGCAGCATTCAGTACACATAGGGTGACATAGAATAGTCAAGAATGATTTTACCCTTTTTTTCACGTGTGGAGGGGGGGAATAAACTGAGGAGCTGTTCCTGAACCAGCACACCTGGTTGACCTACAGACATTGGGACTCTGCCAATAATGCAATAATTTTCATGACTCCTGTGGACTGTGGATAGCTGGAGTCCTCAGTACCCCCTCCTCCTTGAGCGTCGAGTCTGGCTTCCCATTACGCTGTCACGCACGCGCTCGTGTATCTGCAGTTTTTTATCAACGCTTGGCTTTCGTGTTCTGTAACGGACGCTGGAGTACACACGATTTGTCTCCCCATACAGCGATCAGCCTAGTATCTCCGTGACGTCCATGCTAAGCTCTCTTTTGGATTGAGACTGCATCGCAGCCGTGCTATCAGAGCCCGACGCTAGGCAAGCAGGAAATGCATTCAAGTATCGCGGGGCTTTCTCTGTTTTACCTGCCGCTGCCCGATTCAGCTGTGTCTCCGAGCGGTCAGCGAGCACTCTGGGATGCCGCCTCGAGGCATACCGATTTCCGTCACACACCTAATCCAAGTTCATCCTATCGATTTAGCTCTATCCTCTGTGGAGACTTCCGAATCGATAAGGAGGCGGTTAAATCGATATTAATGACGACGTCATGTGAACGGATACAGCGTTAAATCGGTATATCGGCCATTAAACCGATTTAAAGTCGCAGTGTAGACCTGGCCTGAGAAAGAAAGAGACAGTGAGGCAGAGAGGAAACCAAGAAATCTAAGACATGCTGTGGCCCTGTCAGCACCACAACTGCAGCTGTGTTGGGCACCTGGTTAAACCTGTCTGTGCCCGGGCATGGCTGGCACAGAGGTTCATTTGCAGTGCAGATAGGTTCTAATCATTTTAACTATCTAGGGCTTTTCCATGACTTGAGGACACACTGAAAACCTGGATAATGTCAAATTCATTGACCTTCTCCATTTGTAAAGTGGTGGTTAATGACCTTGCCTTAGAGCAGTGGTCCCCAATATTTTTCGTCTGGCAGGCGCCGGACGACAAGCCACCGAGGACCGTGGCCGGCGGATAAGCATCTGCCGAAGTGCCGCCAAGAAGCGGCAACATCAAGAGGCGTCGCCACTGAAATGCCGCCAAGAAGCAGTGTCATCAAGAGGCGTCGCAATCGAAATGCCACCGAAAATCATCAGCATTTTTGTGGCGATGCCTCTTGATGACGCTGCTTTTCGGCAGCATTTTGGCAGATGGTCGTCTGCTGGCCAATACGCGGGCGCAGATAGATGCCCCGGCAGGCGCAATGGTGCCCATGGGCACCACATTGTGGACCACTGCCTTAAAGTAAGACTAGCGGCAGCTCTGGGAATAGAATGCCCAAGACCTAACTCCAGACCATAATGCTTAAGGTCCTATTTCTAATGGAAATTTAAACCATGCTTTCAGTGGAACATGAGGATAGCCCTGTTTAAGTATGTCCCTTGACAGGAGTTATTGTTGCAGCATAGGTAGGACCTATGTGTGTAAGTCCATGCCTATATGAATAGCTCTGCAGAAGCGCAGCAGTACCGATATCGGTGCACCACTGAAACACATCTGGTGAAGACGTTCTATGCCAATGGGAGAGAGCTCTCTCATTGGCATAAGAAAATCACCTCCACGAGCGGCATAAGCTGTGTTGGCAGGAGAAGCTCCCTCACTGACAGCGCTGTGCACACAAGCGCTTATGTCTGTGAAACTTACGTCACTCGGGTGGCGGAATATTCACACCCCGACTGACGTAAGTTTTGCTGACATAGGTTAAGTCTACTCTATAGCCAGACAGTGTGTAAGGGGATGGGTGGGAGGGTGAGTGAAACACACACACATACATTGTATGTGTGATAGAGAGCCGAGCAGTAGCCAGTTCATTGCACAATAGCTGCACAAACTCCCAGAATAATTAGTTTTCCTCATCTTTGTGTCCTGACTTTGAGGTATCTCATGTACAGAAACTTTATTTCTCAGGTGGGGGAATGAACAAATTTGCACCCCCTCTGTCCTTAAACTCTGTGAACTTGCAGCAGAAGAGCTGATCTCAGATCTCTGCCCCTCCTCCAAGATTTTCAAAACTACTTCAAAGTCAAGTTGGCAAGAGTATTTGGTGGTTCTGGGTTTGCTGCTCACCTTTTGTGCTGCTACCCCACTGAATAAAGTATGGTGTTTCCCTTTGATTTCCATGTTTGATAGCAATAGGAGAAAGAGTTTGAAATGTTCTGCAATCTTTATAAAAAAAAAGAAGAAAGAAATGTGCTCTGATACCTTCCCAGAGTCCTGGTCTCTGATGAGAGAGGCTGACTGACTATAGGACGGTGGTTTGAGGAAGCCAGGGAAAAGACCTTAATCACAGGGAAATTAACTCAATGACAATTGATATTTGGGCAGAGGCTTCAAACAACAGAGATGGCAAATATCTTAACATTTTATCTCTCCTCTTATATAGCAAGTGGACTCCTGAGCAGGACTATGGGACTTTGGCAGAGCTGCAAGGGGAGCCCATAACTAAACTAGCATTGGGTCTGCAGGTTGGGAATGAGGGTCATTAGCAGCCTGAGGATAAGTGGAGTGCGGGACTAGAAGGGACGTTCAGTCCACATGGAAATAGAGCGGGACTGAGTGCAATACAAGGAAGCAAGATGCACCTGCACTATCTCTAGCTGTGCCTGGCACATGCAGAATTAAAGTCCAAAAAAAGGGATTAAATTCTGCTCCCATGATGGGGAAGTTGTGCTATTGTTTTTAAATTTCCTTGTTCCAATAATTCTGATAATCTTTGAGCCACATGTCATCTCTGGATGCTGCAGCAAGCCTCCCTCCTCACCTTTGCTGCCACTAATGTTTTGGGGTTTTTTGTGTGTGTCACTGAAGAAGAAAATTGTATTTTACTAAGGAAATAACAGAATACCACAAGCAAAGCAGGTGGTGGGGAAACTGAGAGTGCCCCCTACCCTGGCCTAGCTGGGACACACTGGAAAAGCATATCCCTTCCTGCTCTGACTCCCTGTTGCCAATGCCCCTCAGTCCTGACCCACAGCATGCCTTGCTATCCCACTCAGAGTCATGCCCCCACAGTTGTGCTAATGCCCTTCATGACCCCAAAGATAGTGGCTGCTGCTGCATTTCCTTTCGAATACAAACTTGCCAGGTGAGATCTGCAAAGAGAAGGGCACAGTCCTCTGCCTGGGTGAGAAACGCAGACTTTCCTCTCAGTGGCACGGCTGGGATCCGGGAGGGGAATGACTTCGCGACTGGCGTTGCCTGCCCACCAGAGGGCGCTGCCGGTTGCCTATTGGGAGCCAAGGGGAGCCCAGCCAGCTCGATCTGGTTACGTACAGTATGTAAATATTCGGAAGAGCTGGGCCATTTGCAGCAGTGTCTCGCACTCGCCCAGTCAGGCCTCAGATGTGTGAAGCACTGCACTATAGTAAGCAATAATTAAATATGATTAGCCAATGTGAATGGCTGCGGGGACAGGCAGCCAGTGCTAGTGAGTATTTAAAATTGGCTAATTTTGTACCTCCCACATGGTGTAAGTGTGCCTGTTTTTGTCACAGAAGAATTACGCTAAACTTAGTGCTGGTTGATGCTCCCTGTGGTTCTCTGATAACCCCTGAGCCAGGGACAGCCTGAGCAACAGCAGGGCAAGCTTTCCCAGACAGTCTTGGAAGACAGGTCCCCTCTTTGGGGAAGAGGGACTATCCAGCTGGGTGCACACCAAGCCCAGTACTTGTTTAAATGACATCACTGCTTCTGGCCGTTCAGCCTTTGTGCTCACTGCTGAGGCTGCCAGAGAAGGGGGCCAACTAGTGCCAGTTGTGCTGGTGGCTTTTGTGATGTGGACACCTGTCCTGTAGCAAGCCCAAATCATGTGAATGAAGATGTGAGACTGTGACTCGAACAATTCTCTGGAAAGGGACATATGTAGAGGGACTGTACACTCCCCTCCATAACCATGGCGTTGGGTGGGATGGATTCTAATCTCTGTGGGATGAATCCATTCTAGTAAATCTACTATAGTAAATCCACTGGAGAAGCTGCCATATATTCCCTCGGCATTACCCTTCTGCTCTGCTTTGTTCTGCGAAAATAATAGCGTGAGCACTGAGGTGGATTCAGGCAGCCTTGCATAAAGGAGTGACTCTTGGGCCCCAGAGTATGACCTAGTGCACTGCGTGGTGTCCCTGCAAGAAATGGAATAATAAATGCTGATCCTGTCAATGGTGAGTCTTGCCCACATGCTCAGAGTTTAGCTGATCCCCATAACTGGGGGTCCAGAAGGAATTTTTTCCTCCAGGGTAGATTGGCAGAAGCTCGGGGGAATGGGGGGTTCGCCTTCCTCTGCAGCATGGGGCACGGATCACTTGCTGGAAGGTTCTCTGCACCTTGAAGTCTTTAAACCATGATTTGAGGACTTCAATGACTCTGACACAAGTTTGATACAGGAGTGAGTGGGTGAGATTCTGTTGTCTGCATTGTGCAGGAGGTCAAACTAGGTGATCATAATGGTCCCTTCTGACCTTAAAGTCTATGATTCTATGATTCTAAGCCTTGTGGCTTGCATCCAGCGCCATGTGGATTTATTATGAGGGCAAGTAAATTATTGCAATAGGCATGAAAATACATTCTCTAGAGTTTTCAAGAATTCATGACTTTGACCAGCCTGAGTGTTACTGATGGGGCTTTCCAGGACCCAAACCCGTCTGACTGCTCCATGCCAAAGTGCACTCTCACACTATGCCCTTAGTTGACAACACCTATCTGTGTGAAAAGCCTATTCTGTAATCAGACTGTCCTCTGTTTTGGATCCCTTTTGTCAAGAAGATGGAGCACAGCTGTGCCATCAGCCTTCTCTCAGAGGGGAAAGAGGAAAGCTGGATGATGATTCTCTGTGCTGCAGCAATGCCAAGGCACTACAGCATGTTGCCTTGTAGTCTAGGATGGACAGTCCTCCTGTGGCAAGTGGAAGGGATGGATGAGGTGAGGGCGATGTTGGAAGCTGGCCACGGCTATGTGATTTAAGAACCTAGCATTTTAGTGAAGCCTGAGATATTTAAAAAGCTTTATGTGCAGGGATGACCTCACTCTCTGCTGAAATGTAACCACTTCTGAGGTGAAACAAATCAGTGGTTAACTTTGAAAATCCTTGACATCGCTACACAAGAGTTTAGGGCAGGAATTGAAGAAAAATTTCATATCCAAGTGAAACTTCATAGGGAATTTAGGGAGGCAGAATAGAATAATCAGAATTGGAATTGGTCCAGAACATTGGAGTTAAACACCCCTGGTCTTACAGAAGTATACCTTACATCCCTTGATGACCACAAGTGGCCAGGACCTCAGTTTTACAATACACTGCCTTCAACACCATAGTGGGACATTGGGTCAGTAAGAAGACCTGTCAACTGATTCATCACCACTTCCTGCAGAGCCCTAGAAGTCTCGTATCTTAAGTATTGACTGGGCCTGGCTTTGCTTTAACTTATGGGAAGATGACAAGATCACAGCCTGAAGTGATACAGCTGCACTCTCAGCTTGTGGAGTGTTGTGAGGGAGGAGATATGCAGGCCATGGCTGTAATACAGTGTGAAGACATCTGAGACTGGCATAGTACAGGGTGCAGTCAGAAGCTGGCACTGGTAGTGATGCAGTAGGAGTGTGGGGTGTTAAACAAGTGCTACCTTTATTTGCCATTATTATCGTGAAGGATTTAGGCATAGATTCTCAGGCCAGAAGGGACCATTGTGATTATCTTAAATATATTCCGTCAACATTATTACCTTTATCAACCAAACTTGTAATCTCATACAAAAAAAAGAAATCTGAACTCAGCTTTCATTGATGCAGAATTGGTGGCACTTTCGTATATGTTACAGAGCTAGAGGATCTGGATGAAATCACCTCTTGTCCTTTGTTTCAGCAGCACTGAGCTGGATGCCTCTTAATTCAGATCCCTAAGAGGCAACATTCAACATCTAGATTTATAGCTTCTGAGGCCAGAAGGGACCATTGTGATCATCTAGTCCAACCTCCTGTATAACCAGTGTTTCTCAAATGCAGCCACCATGGCTGCATGTGGCCATCGGGGACTTTTCTTGTAGCCACAGCCTCCTGGGCCGTGAGTGTGGGGTGGGGTGGGGGAACAGCGGTCCCCTCCCCCAGGGCAGCCAGCAGTGATTGAGCCCTGCCCACCTCTGGAAACATAAGAGCTGGAGGAGCAGGCACCCAGTGAGTTCCCCACTTTCCCTGGGCCAGTAGGGTCAAGCTTCAGACCCTGAGTGGTGGGTGGAAGGCTCTAGCCATGGGGCTTAAGGCTCCGTTCCCAGGCATACGGTGGCATGCTCTGGCCCCAAGGTCACACCCCCCTACCATACCCCTGGCTCTCGCTGCCTACTCCAGTGCCCCTGACCCCTGCTGCCTCCATATCCACCTCCCCATCCAGGGCCTAATTTGTCTTCAGGCTTACCAGGGCTGAGTAAGTTTGCTGTGAAAAGTGATATTTGTATGTTTGTTAATACAACTTTTCACAGCAGACTTAGTGACTAGCGAGTCTAAAAAAAAAAAGACATGACAAGAATCTGCAAAGCACCCTTATTTGTGTTTCTATTCTGTTTAGGTCAGGGGTGGGCAAACTATGGCCCGCGGGCTGAATCCGGCCCTTCAGACATTTTAATCTGGTCCTCAAGCTCCTGCCAGGGAGTGGGGTCCTGGGCTTGCCCCACTCCACGTGTGCTGTGGCTCCCAGAAACACCAGCATGTCCCCACTCCGGCTCCTATGTATGGGGCAACCAGGGGGCTCCACACGCTCCCCCTGCAGACGGGGCAGTCCACAGAGCCACCTGACCGCGCATCCATGTAGGAGCCGGAGGGGGGACATGCCGCTGCTTCCAGGAGCTGCTTGAGGTAAGCACTGCCCAGAGCCTCTACCCCTGACCCCCTCCAGCGCTTCAACCTCCCTGCCCCAGCCCTGTTCCCCCTCCCACCCTCCGAACCCCTCGGTTTCACCTTCCTGCACCCCAGAGCCTGCACCCCCAGCTGGAGCCCTCACCCACACCCCAAACCCCTGCCCTAGCCCGGAGCCCCCTCCCGCACCCTGAACTCCTCATTTCTCGCCAACCCCAGAGCCTGCACTCCCAGCTGCAGCCCTCACCCCCTCCCGCACCTCAACTCCCAATTTAGTGAGCATTCATTGCCCGCCATACAATTTCCATACCCAGATGTGGCTCTCAGGCCAAAAAGTTTGCCCACCCCAGTTTAGATCCAGTAAAGAATAGAGACAACTAAACATTATTTTTATTATTGAGACTGCAAACAAAATCCTACATAAATAAATTACAATGATTTGGACATGTGTGTGCATATTTATTTGTTTTTCCTAAAGTTAATTAAGTATTTTAGGAAAAAATTGTCAGAGTGGCCACCAGCAAGAGTTGGTGGCTGCACTCTGAGGCCATCAAAAAATTTGTTGTGAGAACCCCTGCCCTAGAACTGCCCCAGAATAATTCTAAGTGCATATGGTTTAGAAAAACATCCACTCTTGATTTTAAAATTCTCAGTGGTGGAGAGTCCACCACAACCCTTGGCAGATTGTTCCAATTGTTAATTACTGTCGGACTTTGTCTAGTTTCAACTTCCAGCCATTGGTTCATGTTAGACCTCTCTCTGCTAGATTGAAGAGCCCATTATTAAATATTTGTTCCCCATGTAGATACTTATAGACTGTAATCAAGTCACCCCTTAAACTTCTCTTTGTTAGGCAAAACAGATTGAGTTCTTTGGGTCTATCACCATAAGGTATTTTTTCTAATCCTTTAATCATTTGCTTGGCTTTTCTCTGAACCCCCTCCAATTTATCAACATCTTTCTTGAATTGTGGGCACCATAACTGGACACAGTATTCCAGCAGTGGTTGCATCAGTCGTAAATACTGAAGTAAAATAATATCTCTCTACTCCCACTTGAGATTCCTCTGTTTATGCATCCAGGATCTCATTAGCTCTTTTGGTCACAGCATCACACTAGTAGCTCATGTTCCTCTGATAATCCACCACAACCTCCAAGTATTTTTCAGAGTCACTGCTTCCAGGCTAGAGTCCCCCATCCTGTAAATATAGCCTATATTCTTTGTTCTTATTTTTTTTCTATACATTTACATTTAACTGTATTAAAATGCATATTGTTTGATTGGTCTCGGTCTACCAAGTGATCCAGATTGCTCTGAATCAATTATATGTCGACTCAATTTACCTCTCCCACAATTGTTGTGTCATCTGCAAACTTTATTACTGATTATTTTCTTTCAGGTCATTGATAAAAATGTTAAATAGTGTAGGGCCAAGAACTGATCCCTACAGGACCCCACTGGAAACACATCCGCTTGATGGCTATTCCCTGTTTACAATTACATTTTGAGACGTATCTGTTTAGTAATCCAGTTAATGTGTGCTGTGTTAATTTTATATCATTCAAGATTGTTAATCACAAAATGTTGTGTAACACCAAGTCAAACACCTTACAGAAGTCTTAAGGATATTACGCTAACAGTGTTACCTTTATCAACCAAACTTGTAATATCATCAAAAAAGATATCAAGTTAGTTTGACAGGATCTATTTTCCAAAATCCCATGTTGATTTGCATTAATTAGGTTACCCTCCTTTAATTCTTTATTAATTGAGTCCCATATCAGCCGCTCCATTATCTTGCCCAGGATTGATGTCAGGCTGACAAGCCTATAATTACCCAGGTCACCCTGTTTACTCTTTTTAAAAACTGACACAACAATAGTTTTCTTCCGGTCTTCTGGAACTTTCCCAGTGTTCCAAGATTTACTGAAAATCAACATTAATGTCCAATGAGCTCCTCCTCTTAGATTCAAGTTAACTGGACATGCTGATTTTAAAATGTCTGATTTTAGTAGCTTCTGTTGAACATCCTCCGGAGATACTAGTAAAATGGAAAAAGGGTTATCACCGTATGATGAAATTATAGCTGTTTTTTTTGCCTAATACAGAACAGAACAAAATATTGAATAGTTCTGCCTTTTCTGCATTATTATTGTTGATAATTCTACCATGTCTATCTAGTAATGAACCAAAACCATTGTCAGGATTCTTTTTGCTCCTAATATCTTTTAAAATACTCATTGTCTTTAACTCTGTTGTCCATAGATTCCTCCATGCGTCCCTTTGCTCCCCTTAGCAATTTTCTAACTTCTGATTTATATCCATTCTTATGAACTTACCCTTTCTTCCATTTGTTATATATATTATTTTTCATAGCTTCCTTCACTTTCCCCTAAATCAGGTCAGTTTTTTAACCAGTATTGCCTTCTTCCTCGATTGTGGCTTTTGGGGCATCTAGTAAGATATTTTTAAGTGATTCATGATTGTCATTCACATTTTTTCTGATTTAATTCTTCCTCTCAACTGATTTGGCTTTTAATTGTTCTGAGCTTTATGAAATTGGTCTTATTAAAGTACCAAGTATATATATATTACAGGTCTGAACTTCATTCCTCACCTAAATGTATTAGTTCGGAATTCACGTCCCAGGCCCTGTATCGAAGCCCTGGAGCTGGAATTCACACTCTGAGTCTTCGAGTACAGTAGGATCCACACATCAGGGCACTAGTGTCAGGATTCACAGCCTTTGGGTGAGGTAGACAGGATTGCACAGATGCACAGCTCCTGCTCCAAGATGAGTGCTGTCACTCAATGGGGAGTCACTGAGACTGTGTGGAATGTGTCATTTAAAGCATCACTTGAAAAATCACTTCTTCTTTTTTTTTACGAAAGAGACAAGGTGGGTGAGGTAATATTTTTTGATTGGACCAACTTTTGTTGATGAAAAAGACAAACTCTTGAGCTACACAGGCCTGAAGAAGAGCTCTGTGTAGCTCAAAAGCTTGTCTTTTACCAACAGAAGTTGGTTGAATAAAAGATATTACATTGCCCCCCATCCTTGTCTTTCTTATGTCCTAGGACCAACATGGCTGCAACAACACTGCAAACAGTGACAGAAGATATTCCTTTTTACTACAACTTGAAACAGGGATATTGTGTCTTTAAGGCACCCCCTTCCCATTCTCCCTAATACCTCAAGGCCTCTGAGTGTTTCTGGAGGAGTGGATCAGTGCAAGAGTTTAAGGCATCTCTCCTAGCGCTGCTGCACTGCTCACTTACTGCTCTGAAGGCTGTGCTTTGCCATTTCCATGGAAACCATTAGTTGCTAAGCAACTGGAGCATCATCTGAGCTGAGCCCTCGCATCTAATTATCCCATCACTGTAGCTGAGAGGGATTTGGTGGGGAGTGGGGGGATTAACTCTTCTAACATGGCAGATCCATTGACAACATTTAAAGGTACAGTGTCTGCCTTTCACAGTGTGTATTGATAGGCCCCTAATCAGGTGTGATTGCTTGGTTATCATGCATAATCTCAGCATGAGAAACTGGACAGGCTTAGGCGAGCTGCAGATACACCCTCAGCTCACAGCATGCTCTTTACCCCTGCTGGGAGCCCTGTTAGGAGCCCTCAGTATCTGTCTAGTTGAGTTGTCTGTGCTGTGCTTAGATGTGTGTGGACATTTGTATGTTGTGGACTCTGTGCCACATTTCTCATGTAGCAGCTTTCATAGAAATGTAGGGCTGGAAGAAACCTCAGGAAGTCATCTAGTCCATCCCCCTATGTTGACACATTAAGTAAACCTAGACCATGCTTGACATATGTTTGTCAGACCTATTTTTACAAACCTCCAAGGATGAGGATTTCACAACTTCTCTAGGTGAGCTGCTCCATTACATGCCTTCTTGCTGTCTGTGTTGTGGTCTGCTTGACATTGGGGCACAGACACTGACATGGAAACAAAGTCCCCATGATGTCATCTTTGCCAGGTGGAGTACTGTTAATTCTGCAGTCTTCAGGCATCCTCATCCTATTTGCTTCTAGAGATGGATGGAGTAAAGCTGGAACAAAACACTACAGAAAAAACATTTTATTGAGCCACTGTGAACCAGCCCAACTGAACTTCTGACCCACAGACTTTCGTCATTCAAATAAAACAGGACCTGGATGGAACCTGTCTGTGTTCTGGTGTGTGCAAATCTAGAGCCAGATTGAAGTTTTACAAAACTAATTTTAGTCCTCAGTATTGCCAGCCTGCATTTGCTTCCCATTGCCATGCTCTGAGCCAGTGGCAGGATGGTGTTGCTGCCAGGCTGACCAACCCCCGGACTGATGGGTTCCACCACCTTGATTGATGGCCTTCCTGTAAGTCCTGCTGCACCAAGTGCTTGTGTAAATTACATCACTTCTTCCAGCCACACTGACTTGTCAGCCAGAGTGACATCAGTGTGAAGAATGTTATCTTTCAGAGCCATGGGAACAAGGGGACCTGCCACATTGGCAGCAGTCATGTATGTGCATGTGCAGAAACAGTCCTTACCCATCTGAACTCTCCAGATGTTTTTTCTATCCCTCTATTTCTTCCCTCCCGCCCGCCAATCAAACTCCTCTAGCAGCTTTTGTCTGTATATGGAGTGTCTTTCAATGTCCGTAATAAACACTAGCCTAGAGGAAATGGGAACCTCATGCTCATTAGCACAAGAACAAAGATGACAGAGCAGCACAGAATCAAAACAGTCACAGGGGATGGGATAGGGGAGGCAATGAAGGGTTTGACCAGAATCTTCAGCTATCAGTGATGTCAGCAAGCAGCCCATAACAATATACTCCATTACAATCTGTAATGAATGCGGAATATGCCTTGTAGCAAGTGTTTCTGCTCAGCTTCTTCTTTGTCCCTGCTGCTCAGCCCCATCTGCCTGTGCATAGTGTCTGTGCAAGAAGATGGCACTTTTCAGAGAACTCCTTTCCTGCTCTCCTGGTTGGCAAGATACTGAGGAATTGCTGCTACTTCTCCTGAGAGAAGAGTACTTCTTGGGCTGCTGCTTGGTGGCTGGAACCTTGGGGACCTCGAGGTCTGGAAGGGAGCCTCCCAGCTGCTAGCATTGTTGCATGGAGACCATGACCAGCTCAGTGTTACCACAGAGTCTTTGGGTGGTGGTGGGTGCAGCATCTCAGGATGTAGGTACCTGTGGATGGGACATCTTCCTTAGGAGAGCAACGTGGTATAGTGGGAAACTTTCTGGGAGTCCTCATAATCCTTCCACTGAATAGAGGGGAATCCCACCGTATTCGCTGTCATTGACTGCACCTTTGCCCATCCCTGAACCCAGACTTCTGTCATGACTATGGCCTGCAGGCTCCATCAAGCCCAAGCAATATGCTGTGCCAACCTGTTACCTGTGTTTTCCCTCCCCTTTCCCTGACATGATTCCAGGGCTTGGAGCTCTCTGAGGAATGAGTGATTGGGGACTAGGTGGGAAGCAGCTGCTTGGGAAGATAGAACAGATACTCTCCCCCCTTGCCCTCAGGGTGAGGAGATTGTTATTAGAGCTCTATAATGATTGTGTGGAGGGGGCAGATGGAGAGAAAGAGAGAGAAATATTTTGTCATGAAAACAGTAAATGTAATTAAAGCCTACGTCTTAATTAAGAGCTGAGGATAAGGGGGTAGTTGGATTTCTGGCTGGAATCTCAGTGGCATTGGTAATTAGGCACTTTGCGTAATGCTAATAAATAAGGAAGAATAACTGGAGGGGAGGAGGGCATGGAGTGAGCCCTCAGCAGAGGAGGGAACAGGAGTGAAGGAGTTCCTGGAGTTTGAGGGAAGAATGTTTAATGTAATGGAAGGTTCTGCTCTTATGACTGAGGTTGGGAGAAGGGACTAGGAATGTGGTGCTCAGCTTTTCTTCTCCAGGCCTTTGGTCTAACTCAGCCAGATCAATAACAACAGGAAGCTGTTCCTGTCCAATGTCCTTGTCTCGCAAACCTGCAGCACAGTTAACTCCCTTGCTCCAGACTCAGCAGAGGGCCAAGGGCTGAATGAGCCATGGAGAATGAGCTACCTTCTTGCCCTGAGCCCTAATGCTGCCAGTGCATTTGCTGTCCTGTGGGTAGAGGGTTTAATTCTCCACAGCTTTAGGCTGGTAGCTTCTTACACTTTAAAAAAAAATTGGGTAAAACTTTTAAACTCTCCTCAACTCATTGTATCCATGCAGAGGAGATCTTGTCTAGCTGCAGTCCTCAAAAGACAGTTAATGGGCAGGGAGCTGCTACCATAGCTCATTGCTGATCAGGGCACCTGAAATCCTGCTTATCTCCCTCTTTTGGAAATGTGTGAAATTGCTTAATCAGGTTCAGGCCCCCAATGGGTGCAGCTGCCTTTAATAAAAAATTTAACACTTAGGGCTCGTCTACACGACCACTTTTGTTGGTGTAATTTATGTCCTCCAGGGGTGTGAAAAAACACCCCACCTTCCCTAGTGACATAAGTTACACCAAGAGAAGCACTGATGTGGACACCACTCTGTTAGTGGGAGAGCCCTTCCCACTGACATAGCTTCCGTGGCTCGTGGAGGTGACTTTATTATGTCAATGCAAGAGCTCTCTCCCGTCGGCATAGAGCAGCTACATGAGGGATTTTATAGTGGCACAGCTGCACTGGTACAGCTGACTGTAACACAACATGACTGTAATTATCAATGATGACACACTCATGTGTTCAGGAGAATGAGGTAAAGTGAATGTGCAAGGGAGAAGGGGCTGCTCACGGGGGGTGCACAGAAAATTGGGGGCAGTGAGGGAGTGGGGGCAGCCCTATAGGGGTGTGCGTGAAGGAGAATTGGATGAGGTGAATATGCAAGGGAAGAGAGGCTGCCCTGTGGGAGTGTACACTGGAAGAGTGAGTAAAGTAGGACAAACTGCCCCATGGATTGTGTGTTCCTGTGTGCCCGTGTACATGTGACTGGTACATGAGGGCCCTGAGTCGGGAAGTGGGTAATTTAGAAGGCTGCTTGTGCTGTGTGTTGAATGCTAATGAGGCTGCACAGCTTTCAGACAAAGGTGCTGCAGCTCCAGCTTAAGTCACTGAGTTTTACTGCTTGTGAGGTTGAGTCCCTGAGAGAAAGGAGTGGGGATGAGGATGGTAGAATGTGCCTGATGCCGGCATTCCTCAGGTCAGGAGAGCTGGACAGGATCACTAGCCAGCCCTTCCACACTAGGGAGGCTGTACAAAAATCTCCCCATTGCTGCTCTGGATTTCTGAGTGCGGGAAGCCCTCATGCAGAGCAACAAGGCTCCCCATGTTGCCATGGCTGTTGATGTTGGACCGGAGTTAACCTGCAGAGGAACTGTTGGTACTATTTCCCTTACAGAGTTGTTTTCACTTACCCCTTAAATACAGCTACCTCTGAGGTGGCGCACTGCAACTGCTTACACACAGAAACTGCATGGGGGAATTTAGGGAGGCAGAATGTAGTTACTCAAGTTGAACTTTGGCCAAGACACTAGGGCTAGCAGCCTGACTCTTGCAAAAAATGTCATGGGAGCTGTAGTTGTCCAGTACTTTGGTTGTAGTCTTATCTGAAAGATGTAAGATGGGCCTTCAGAGTACCTCATACACCACGGATTCAGTGTCAGACTTGTTAGCAATCGAATTGCCAGCATTACTTTTCATAGCACCTATATGAACTCCCATCCAATTACTAACTAAAGCCCAAACTGCTTAGCTTGTAAAATCTGACAGTTTCCCAGCCCCTAATGGCATGGCTGTAGGGAGCAGTGCTCAGCTGAGAACATGTCTGACTACACACATTCACTTCTCCTTTAGCTATAGAAATGATGGGACACGTTACCTCAGCAGATAAAACACTATTGAAATATTAACCAGCTCTCCCAACACTTCATGAGGCTGGTGAGTGTCATCATCTCCATTTACCAAAGGGAAGTGACTTACCCAGGGAGTGTCAGATCTGGGACTAGAACCCAGGAGTTCCTGCCGCCTGTGCCATGATGGATCCAACCAGGGCCGGATTAACCTTTTGTGGGCCTGGTGCCAAATATATGTGTGAGCCCCCATGGGAGCAATGGAGCATGGCGCGGGGAGATCAGTCCCTGAAGCAAGGGGCCGGCCAGGGACATGGTATGGCAGGGGCGGCCCTGCTCCACCAGCCCAGTGCGAGGGCACTATTTTTTGCCAGACACACAATGTCCTGCCCGGCCCTGTGCTGCCAGCATGCCCCTTCCTATCGGGGGTGGACCTATGCCACACCACACAGCCGCCCTCTCCAACTCCCCCTCCAGACTCCCTATGGCCAGCACCCTCCCTGAGACCCTCCCCCAAGTGCACAGCGCCCTGTACAACTGCACCCTGCACAACACCACCACTGCCCACAGCCCCACCACAACTACCCAGCATCCCCCACAGAGCCCTCACTCCGTAGTGCCTCAACACACAGAGACCCACTCCCTGCCTCCTGGCTGCACTTTCTGGCCTTGCTGGGAGGTGACTGTGTCTGCTGGGCTGAGCCGGCAGCGTAGCCAGGGCTGGTCCCAGGATAGGGAATCGCTTCGGCCTCTTGGGAGTGGCGCAATCAGCCAGGCCTGGGCCTGCCCCAGCAGGCCTTCCTCAGGACCCACTTGCCTGGAGGGGCCCAGCCAAGCCCTCCCCCGCCCCACCGTGAATCTCTCCCCCCCGACTACTGAGACTGGCCAGGCTTCTGCACCAGTCCCAGGAGGCTCAACTCCAGGGAGACAGATGAGGCCCCAGAGGTGATGGGAAGCAGAGTCTGCCCAAAGCCAGAGGTGCACTGGGGTCCAGCCAGAGAGTGGAGAGGAGCCCTCGGCTGCCCAGCAGCCAGGCCAAGAGGAGTAAGTGATGGTGTTGCGGGGGAGCCAGCAGGCTGGCAGAGTCTCGGGGCACAGTGTAAGCAAAGCAGGCCAGGGCCCCTTCTGAGCATGGGCCTGGCGCCACTGGCGCCATTGTAAACCCAGAACTGCATCCAACAGACCACATTGTCTCTCTGTTGTTTTGTTTTTTTTGGCATGTTGATGCTTAAAAAAGTCTTTCTGTAAGGAACCAATGTTAGGAGAGCAGCAGTCAGTGGAACATTGCAAAATTCTCTCTTTCTCTCTTGGTTTGACAGTGCTGCACGAAAGCAGATGGTCACTAATTAAAGAGAGTTGAGTGAGTAGTTTGCATTGGCCTCTGCATTCTTATTCCAAAGAAGAAAAACTCTAGTAGCCTTGGAGGAACATCTTCTCCTCCTCCCTTGTGTCTGCAGTGTGCAGTGATCCCAATAGTGTCTGGTGGGGATCGTTGTGAGGAATCCATCCTGCTCTGGAAATGGAATCTCTAAAAAAGCAGATTCAGAATGTTTGGTAAGAGCCCAGTCTTGCTGCCATTGAAGCCAGAGGCAAACATCTCAGAACTAGCCCTAGACTTGTGATATGAGCATACAGGACATTAACATAAGGATCTTCCAGCTGCAAAGTTGGATGGAAGTGAAAGAATTTGCTGGAGAGGGGATTGAAAAACCATTATGAGCCTTCATCCCCCACAGAAGCTAAAACTAAGAGCTTCTCCTTCCAGTGGGGAGAACAGAAATAAGCCTTTGGGACACTTTATGTCCCGCTGAGCTGTAGATTCAAGCTGAGTCATCCCCTGCTTGGCACTCTGAACCCTTTTGTGTTCATCATCACGTCACATCTTCCTTACAGGAGTGTACTTCAATCACAGCCATCATCGGACTTTCTGTATACTGTCTGGGTTACTTCTCCAAACCCATGTTTTTTTTTTCTAATGACACTGAGAGCTGGATGGTTGGGGTAGCGAAGATCAAGCATTACGTGTTTCTCTCTCTTTACTGTCAAGAATACTTGGTTCCTAGAGCCAGTCGTAACAGATACTGTCAATACTTAATGATCCCACTTCATGTGGAAAAGATGCATATGGGGGAAAAAGTATCTGCAGCAGTATATACCTTCTTCTCAACCTCTAAGAAATGTGTAGTAGCTGTACCTCAATTCACATTTAGGATCCTGGTTCTCTGTGGGTTCCCTTTGTTGAAGTCCTGATCGTTCTTCCTATCAATGCTATTGCTGAAGGGCTAGATTTCCTGGGGTTTGGACCAGCCCCCAGGGCAGGGAAGCTGACCTTCAGGAACACCATATTGCCCTTTTGGGTCAATGGTGCGCTGCTGAATTCTTCCGCTCCCACTGCAGTGGGTCTTTGTCATTCCCCACATATGTCCAGCTTAGGCAGGCCATAGGGAGGTTGTTCCAGCTCTGCTGTAGTCTCTCAGTGTGATCCTTTCCCAAGTGCTGACACCAGCTGTAATACTGCATGAGCAACAAACATGGCAACTGCCAAAAAGAGATTTATGTACTCCTCTGAATTGTAGAGTGATTTTACATTGGTGTAGTGCCTTTCACCTACATGTATCAGAAGGGTGGTAGCTGTGTTAGTCTGGATCTGTAAAAGCAGCAAAGAATCCCGTGGCACCTTAGAGACTAACAGACATTTTGGAGCATGAGCTTTCGTGGGTGAATACCCACTTCGTCAGATGCATCCACCCACATGGAACTCAAAGCACCTTATTAACTGGGCAAATTTTATAGGCAGCACAGGGGCCAACTCATCTGCTGCTGAAATGCAGCTGTCTTTGAGGGGAGTACAACAGCTGTTGATAGTGCACATTAGCAGTACTGATTTAAGACAGTGCAAGGTGCCTTTGCTCCAGCCAGACTGCATCCTGCCATGAAGCATACTGCTCATAAGGGTTTTTCTCTCTGCCCTCCTATCACCCCACAGTGCTCTCTTCTTGGTGAGCATAAAATAACAGGCCTCTATTTTGTCCCCATCTCTCTGCACTTTTGTATCCTCACTTGTAGACCTGGCTCTCAACTGCAGGAGGGAGAGGTGATTCCTCTGAGCACCTCACATATACCAAAGCAATGACCCCAAAGGCTGGAGCTGTGGGATGCCTGCCTAGCTTCCACCTGCTTCTCTGCTCTGGGCTGCCAAGAGTGGGTTTGGGCCCTGGTGAAAATTTTTTTTCGGGCCCCCCAGCAAGGGTGGACCAGCTAAACAGGGCCGGGGAAGCCAGGCCCCCTTCCGGACCGCTGGGCCCCACTAATTTGCCCCAGCTCCCTCCCCCCGTCTCCCGTCAGCCCTGTCTCTGCCAGGTCTCTGTTTGACATGCAGATCAGACGCCTTTCCAAATCTGGTATTTGCAGAGGGGAGGGGCAGGATCACCTCTGCTGCTTGCTCCATGATAACGGGCTGTTCCAGCTCATCTGTGAAATACTGCTAGATGGACAGATCTCCACATTAGGAAATACCAATGTGCTGCACACTCACATGCATGCCTCTTGTGTACGTGGTAAGTTGCTGTTGAATCCTTCATATTTTGAAGACAAAGAGACTTGGGACCAAATTCAGCCCTTGTGTACATTGCTCTGCCCACACCAGTGTCCTCCCACATGCTTATTGTGCTGCTGTTTATTCTCCCCAGCTCCCTGGATGGATACCAGTGACCCCCATGCAGCTCTTGCCAGCTTTCTGGGGACTCCTGGATGGGGAAAGTGTATTAAAAATAAACAGGGACCAGAACTCAAATCCAACTCCCCTTTTGAATTTGAGAGATTGAATTGAATCCTTGGATCTTAGCCTGCCTGCACAGTTTGGGCCTAGGTCAGATCCAGTACCATCAGGAACCTATTGTCCAGTTTCAGTTTGGTTTTCATGGATTTCCACCTAATCTGATGTGATTTGGGTGCTATCTAGCCTGACGTAGCCCTGATTTGGCCCCTGGTTTAGCACTGAACCTGGAGCACCTAATCCTAAATTACTTTGAATTCTGACATCCTCAGCCTGTAAAGGAAAATTAATTAGCTGGCACTGCTGTGGCCACATTGGGCACCCCTCCTGTCCCCTCTTTTGTAATGGAATCAGAGGACTGGAAGTTTGAGAGTGATAATTGTTTCTGTTTTCATGTCCTATCTTGGGGCCAATTAAATTTGCTGGCAGGTGGCTATCAGCTGTATAGGACTGTACTGCACTCTTTTTTTTTTTTTTTCCTGTGACATGTCACAAGTTGCAGGGTAAAATACTGGTAGATTTTGTCAGGAGTGACTCTAGGCACCTGTGAATCCTCCTAGTGCAGGAGCTTGGAGCAGATGCAGGTGGGTGTAGCTCTGTTCACCTTATATAGGCCCCCTGCATTTGATGTTTTCAGGGCTCTTTATATAGGCCCAAGGAGACTGGTTTGAGGTCTGTTGTGGCGAGAGTGGGAAACCCCAGTCCCTGTGTGTTCATGACACACACAGATCTATGTCTCCTTGGTCTCACTGAAGAATCAATCTCCCTGTCATGAAATATTCATGACTATTTCCGAATGGGCTCCAGCAAAGCAAATCTACATGTTCCTCCCCTCCCCCTGCCCTCATGTGCATACCACCCCCTCTGCGCACAGACACAGAGGCACAGCGTCTGCAGCAGTGAGGGCGGCTGAAGGCTCTGCTGTGAGGTCAAACTGGCAGCTGATCTCTATGCCTTTGAGGAAATAAAATAGAAAGAGCAGGAAAAAAAGCAGCAAAAGGCTCAGGAGATGGTTGAGAGATTTAACCCTTTTGAGGTCAGGGAGCATCAACGGAAAATCCAGAGTGCACCAGGCCGTCTGAACAGGGAAAGAGAGAATGAGATCTGGGGAACAGAACAGATTATGCAGGACTCACTCGCTTAGGCTGGATGGTGACTCCCAA
Source organism: Chelonoidis abingdonii (assembly GCF_003597395.2). Classification (NCBI taxonomy): domain Eukaryota; kingdom Metazoa; phylum Chordata; order Testudines; family Testudinidae; genus Chelonoidis; species Chelonoidis abingdonii. Next base: position 19,763,271 of record NC_133786.1, on the reverse strand, counting down.
TTTTGAGAATCCTGCTGAGGTGCAGCTCTGGCTGCACTGGGGCTAGGAATCCATCTCTTCACACCTGTGCCCTGGATCGTGCATCCTGCTGCACTCAGAAGCACTGGGGCACAAGAATGGGCATACTGGGTCAGATGAATGGTCCTTCTAGCTCAGTGTTCTCTTTCAATAGATGCTTCAGAGGAAATACATAGAGCGCATCAATTTATCGACTGTTTCTCATTCAGGCCCAGCTTCTGGCAGTCAGAGGCTAAGGGACACCCAGAGCATGGAGTTGTGTCCCTGACAAAAGGCTAATTGCCATCGATGGACCTATCCTCCATGAACTTAGCTAATTCTTTTTTGAACCCACCCAGTTATACTTTTGGCCTTCACAACATCCCTGGCAATGAGTTCTTTGTGTGAAGAAGTACTTCTTTTTTTAATTTTAAACCTCCTGCCTAATAATTTCATCAGGTGACCCTGGCTCTTGTGTGATGTGAAGGGGTAAATAGCACTTCCTTATTCACTTTCTCCATCCCATTCGTTATTTTATAGGCCTCTTATCATATCCCCCCCATCGTCTCTTTTCTAATGCTGAATAGTTCCAATCTTTTTTAATCTCTCCTCATATGGAAACTATTCCATACCCATTATTATTTTTGTTACCTTTTTCTGTACTTTTTCCAGTTCTGTTTTTTTCCCCTCAGTGGTGTGACCAGAACTGCATGTAGCATTCAAGTTGTGGGCGTACTATGGATTTATACTGTGGGATTATGATAATTTATCTTATCTAACTATGTATCCTAGTGGTTCTCAACCTATTTATCACTGTGGGCCACATATGCACAATATATATACTACTTGTATGGCCCTGAAGATGTCACATGGGCTGCTGCTCTGTGCTGTATGGGCCACAAGCAGCCCGTGGGTTGAGAACCACTGATCTGTCCCTTTCTTAATCTGATCTATCCCTTTCTAGCATTCTGTTAGATTTTTTTTGACTGCCGCTGCACATTGAGCAGGTGTTTTCGGAGAACTAGCCACGACTCTAAGATCTCTTTCTTGAATGGTAACAGCAAATTTAGACCCCATAATTTTGTGTGTATAGCTGGGATAATGTTTTCCAATGTACATTACTTTGCATTTATCAACATTAAATTTCATCTGCCATTTTGTTGCCTAGTCACCCAGTTTTGTGAGATCCGTTTGTAATTGTAACTCTTTGCAGTCAGCTTTGGACTTAACTATCTTGAGTAATTTGTACCATCTGCAAACTTTGCCACCTTACCGTTTACTCCTTTTTATGGATTATTTATGAATGGGCTGAACAGCGCAGGTCCCAGTACACATCTCTGGGGAACCCGCTATTTATCTCTCTCCATTGTGAAAACGGACAGTTTATTCATATGCTTTGTTTCCTGTCTTTTAACCAATTACTGATCCATGGAAAGATTTTCCCTCTTATCCCAAGTCTGCTCACTTTGCTTTAGAGCCTTTGGTGAGGAACCTAGTCAAAGGCTTTCTGAAAGTCCAAGTACACTGTATTGACTGGATCTCCCTTGTCCATGTGTTTGTTGAGACCCTCAAAGGATTCTAATAGATTGGTGAGGCATGATTTCTCTTTACAAAAGCCATCTAGATTCTTTCCCAATATATTGTGTTCATCTAGGTGTCCGATAATTCTGTTGTTTATTATAGTTCACCGAGTTTACCTGGTTTTGAAGTTAGGTTTACCGGCCTGTCATTGCCAAGATCACCTCTGGAACCTTTTTAAAAAAATCCACCTCAGATTAGCTATTCTCCAATCATCCGATACAGAAGCTGATAAACCAATAGTTTACATACCACTCTTGTTAGTTCTGCAATTTCATATTTGAGTTATTTCAGAACTTTTGGGTGAATACCATCTTGTCCTGGTGAGTTATTACTGTTTAATTTATCAGTTCATTCCACATCTTCCTCTGTTGGCACCTCAATCTGGGACACTTCCTCAGATTTGTCACCTAAGAAGAATGGCTCAGGTGTGGGACTCTCCCTCACATTTTCTGCAGTGAAGACTGTGCAAAGAGTTAATTTAGCTTCTCTGCAACAGCCTTATCTTTCTTGAATGCTTCTTTAGAACCTCAGTTGCCCGGTGGTCCCACTGATTGTTTGGCAGGCTTTCTGCTTCTGAGGTACTTAAAAGTATTTTTGCTGTTAGTTTTTGTGTCTTTTGCTAATTTCTCTTCAAATTCATTTTTGGCCTGCCTACTTATTCTTTTGTACTACATTTGCCAGAGGTTATATTCCTTTCTATTTTTCTCAGTAGGATTTGACTTCCAGTTTTTAAAGGATGTCTTTTTGTCTCTAACTGCTTTATTTACTCTGCTGTTTAGCCATAGAGGTGTTTCTATTATCCTTTTATTGTTTTTTTTATTTGGGATATATATCTAGTTTGAGCTTCTATTATGGTGTTTTTAAAAAGTTTTCATGCAGCTTGCAGGCATTTTACTTTTGTGATTGTTCCTTTTAATTTCCGTTTAACTAGCTTCCTCATTTTTGTGTAGTTCCCCTTTTGAAGTTAAAACGTTACTGGGCTTCTTTGGTATTTCCCCCCTACAAGGATGTTCAATTTAATTATATTATGGCAACTATTACTGAGTGGCTGTATTCACCTCTTGGTCTATATCCTGTGCTCCGCCTCAGGCTAAATCAAGACTTGCCTCTCTCCTTCTGGGTGCTAGGACTCTGATCTATGAAACATCCTATCCTGAGGTGACATGTACCCAATCAATATGGTGGGGATAGTTAACATTTTTCATTATCATCTGATTTTGTAGCCTCTCTAATCTCCCTGAGCATTTCACAATCACCATCACTATCCTGATTCCGTGGTCACAGTAGTATATTCTTACTGCTATACTCTTATTATTCAAGCATGAAATTTCTATCCATGCAGATTCTATGGTACAGTTTGCTTCATTTAAAGTTTTTACTATATTTGACTCAATGCTTTCACATATAGTGCCACTCCACCAGCACGACCTGTTCTGTCATTCCTGTATATTTTGTACCCCAGTATTATAGTGTTCCATTAATTATCATCATTCCATCAAGTTTTTATGATGCCTATTATATCAATATGCTTATTTAATGCCAGGCACTCAAGTTCACCCTTTAAACTTCTTGTATTTGTATACAAGCACTCATAACATTTGTCAGTATTTAGTTGTCTGCCTTCATATGATGTAATTTAATGGGACTCTTTTTCCTTTGACTTTTTCTCTTCAATTCCTGCCGGTACTTTATCAACTTCTGTCCTCTCCTCTTTACTAGGATATAGAGTATCCCCTTTAATAAGTCCTCCCCTAAAGGATGTCTGTGTCCCAACCATGTGCTCCTGCACACCTTCGGCTTTCCCTCAGCCCTCAGTTTAAAAACTCCTCTTATGGCCTTTTTCATTTTATATGCCAGCAATCTGGTTCCATTTTGGCTTAGGTGGAGCCCGTCCTTCCTGTATAGGATCCTCCTTTCCCAAAAGGTTCCCCAGTTTCTAATAAACCTAAAACCCTCCTCTGAACACCATCATCTCATCCATGAATTGAGACCCTGCAGTTCTGCCTTTCTAATTGGCCCTGCGCATGAAACTGGAAGCATTTCAGAAAATGCTGCCATGGAGGTCCTGGACTTTAATCTCTGTCCTAGAAGCGTAAATTTGGTCTCCAGGACCTCTCTCCTACCTTTCCCTCTGTCATTGGTACCTACATGTACCATAACTACCAACTCTTCCCCAGTACTGCATATAAATCTATTTAAATGTCTTGAGAGATCCACAACCTTTGTACTTGGCAAGCAGTTCACCATGCTGTTCTCCCAGTCATCACAAACCCAACTACTCTTTATATTTCTATTAAGCGAATCCCCCCATTACTAATACCTGTCTTTTCCTAATAACTAGGGTTCCCAAATTCATCTATTGTGTAAATGTGGCCATCTCCCATTGGCTCTGAGGGGACCTCTGCTTGCTTATATTGGGATGCATTTGGTCTGCAGAGTGAGAGTCCTGGATTATAATTAGTAATGCCAGGCAGCAAGGATTATATGTTGCCCCAATTAAATAGAAATCTTTCCAGTCAAAGAGAGGAAGGATAGTTTTATATCTTAAGTATAAGACTGGAAGTCAGGACTCCCAGAGTTCTTTTCCTGGCTCTGCCAAAGACTCCGCATGTGACCTTGGACAAGCCCCGTCCCTTCTCTGTGCCTCAGTTTCCTCTGTGTACAGTGGGTACCGTACTATTTGCCTCAGTGGGAGATGTAGGGCTAAATGGACTGATGTGTGTAAAGTACTCTCAGCTTTGGCTGCAGGCACCAGGGATGGGCAGGGGGCAGCTCCGTGGTGGGATTCCACTTGTTTGCAGCACAGGTGGGCCATTGTGCAAGTGGGCTGGTGTGGCTGCTGGGTGCAGGTGGCTCATCCCTCCCCATTTGTCCCCTTGATAATCTGATTTACATTCCCCTTTTCTTCCTCTGGATCCTGCTGTTACCATGGGAACTATGTTCTCATTTGCGTTTCATTGGCTTCCCAGAGAAACCCTTTTCTTTTCTTAACTTAATTTCAAGGCTTAGAGATGGGCTGTGGCTGTGTGTTTGCTGCAGGGAGAGGGAGCTCTTGGCCACATGTGGGGGCTCTGGGGAACTGGGGGGAATCAGGATGCCATGGGGTCCTCTGGCCCTGAGAGCAAGACAAATGGATGATGTCCCCATTGAGTGGCCAGCTGTAGTTCAAGTACCTTTGTCAGGAGAAAGTGCAGACCGGTGATGAGTCCCTAGGGGTTTGGGGCAGAGGCAGGGACTTCTAGGCACGAATTTTCCTGCTTCATTCTGCGGCCTCCAGGTGAGAAATGGGGTTCTGGGTGGTCAATGTCCTAAGAGCTGCCTCTTTGTCCCAAGGCATGTCCTGGCCTCATGATGATTCCCACTCTGAACTGCAACTAGAGAGTCGGGGCCAGGCCTCTGCAGCATGTACCATGACCCACCCCGCCCTGACTGGGGCTTTCTCAGCCCTGACCCTGCCAATGTCAGGCTGGTGCCCTGGCTGCTGGTGTTATGAAAGTGAGGGTAGGACAGGCAGCTCCAGGGCCCTCCACTGTCACTGACTGCTTCCCTTGGCCCAGGTGAAGGAGAGATGTTGGGGTTTTGGAATTAACAAACATTAACTTGATGTAATTTATATTTCTCAAGTTGCCAGAGAGAAATCGGGGATAGGGAGGGGTAGATGGGCCTGAGCTGAGAGGGAGTTCGTTCCTCTGCTGCATGATCAGGGGGCTACTCCTTCCCTTACCTCTTTCTGTCTCATTTATAGGGGAGGAGAAGGGGGCCTCGAGGTAAGACTATGGCACCCTCTCTCTATCCCGCCCTGACTCCTGCACTCTTACTCCCCTCACTTCTATTCATAATGGTGCTGCCAGGTCATCTTCTCAGCTCATCCGCATAGACCACATCAGGCCCTGGAGTCCCTCTGCTAGCTCCTACTTTATCTACATATCAAATAAAAGCTTCTTGTCTTTACCCTTGAGGACCTTCATAATGTAGCCCCGCCCCATCTCGTGGCTTAGGTACTGATTGCAATGTTAACCCCTGTGTTCGCTCTGCCAGAGTTCCCAGCTTTCATTGCCCATCAGGCAGCTTCTCCCTCAGACACCTCCATACTGCCCTCATGGCCTAGGAAAATTCCCACTGCCACTGCCTTGTCTTCTTCAGGACACCAATCTGCTGTGAAGCCTGCAGAACCAGCCAAAAGGCATGGCCAACCAAGTGATTATCTGACCCTGTTCCTTGTCCCCTTATTTGCTTTCCCTCTACTTGAAATTAGCCATCCACCATCTGTGTAACTGACCCAGCTGGGTCCAATTCCTTACCAGGTTAATTAGTTTCTCTGTGTTTTTGCAACCCCGTGCACCATGGTTTCCACAATCCCGACTGGAGCCTTTGGATGCTACCAGAATATAAATATTTAATAGGAGTATGGGACAGGGAGTCAAGACTTCTGAGTTCAATTCCCAGCTCTGCCACTGACTTGCTGCATAGCCTTGGGGAAGGCACTCCTCTTCAGTGCCCCACTTGTAAAGTGGGGATAATACCCACCTAGTAGGGAGTTCTGAAGTGCTTTGAGATCACTGTACTGTAGATGCTGGAGAAGGGCAATGCCTTGTATTTTCCTGTCTCAGGATGATGTCTGTGCCAGAGGGGATGGTTTAATGGTCTAAGCACCAACTTTAAAGCATTTGCACTTTCTAGAACTGAGGGTTCAAACTCAGCACAGTCCTCAGCCTCCTGATGTAGAAAAATGGAGTGAGGATCTCTGAGATTCAGCTCATCTCTTCACTGCCTGGACATTAATGTTCAGATGAGGGATTTTCCCAGAGAGACAAGATTTCTCTTGTTACCCCTGGCTAGAGCATCAGTTCCTGTTGAGCAGTGTGCTGTGCCCTGGTTGCCATGCTTTTCCTCAAAGGTAGCTGCATCTCCATCATTCTACCTGGGATGGAAGGGTGTGTGTGGTAGGGATGGGGATTATTATATATCGGGTTCTTTCCCGAGATAGCTCTGCTATTGTTTCTCTGTTTACATCCCTATTAATCCACCTCTGCAAAAAGAAAGTGCTCCTGTGTTATTGATGGATATGTCAGGGAAGGAGCTGTGTGACTCAGCAAGGAGGAGGTAAGGTACAGCAATAAACCTCCTGCTCCTTGATGAGGCCAGGGCTGACCAGCAGCGAAAGGATGGGGCTGGTTTGGTACAAGAGGCTGATGCAGCAACTAGACGGTCTTTCCCAGGTTTGACACCTGGGAAGAGCTCACCGCAGGGGACTAAACCTCATTCCCCCCTAGGTACGTCCTGGAACTGGGGTTCTGCAGAGGAGTAAGGGGTATCACGGCAGTGAAGTGTATGTGTATCAGTGACCCCCAACCCTCTACACTCCTCCTATATCGGACTCTGCTCACTTTGTGTCACTTTGCAATGCTGATACCTGTCAGCATCAAGGAGGGGCCAGTTGACTCATCTGGATATGTACGGATGAAGGATCTGAACTGCACAAAGTAGCACTAGAGAGCTGAACTAGCCCCCCAGCTCCATGTGCCCTGTGTCCCATGGCTTCAGTCGGCCCTTGAATCAAAGTGTCACTGGGAGGTGAATCCCACCCAGCCCTGTGTGGGCAGGACTTTGCAGAGCAGCTTGGGGCCTCCCCTCCTGGTCCCACGTCTTAGTTTCCAAAGGCTGTTAGATTTATTTCCTGGGAGTCATCTTTGCCCCTGGGTTCCCCTGCTGCCCCACCCCAGTTGGGAAGACCATCCCTGCCCCCTTCTGCTCCACACTGGGGAAGACGGGAGCTATATCTGCCTCTCCCAACCCTTACATCCCACTCTGAAATGTCTGCCTCATCTCTTGGACTCCCCAGTCCTGTGCTACCAGTGCTGTCTTTGCCCCGTTAAGTGAAACATTCCATTCTTGGATGCCTCAGTAGATTCTTTCCATCCCGCATGAGCCACCACTTTCTAGAGATGCTGCCAACAGGCCTTGTGGCAGCTCCAACGGGGGATAAACACACACTGCATTTTGCTTTCATAGGGATGGACTTCAAGCCCCCGGGCTGTCTGTACCAGGGACAGGGATGCCTCCCAGTTTGCTGCATGAGCTTTGGTGATGGGCCAGGGCCTGCTGTTGGGGGAAGCCTTTTTCTCTGCAGATGGGATGATGGATCCTTTACCAAATATGAATGTCCTTGGAGTCACTCATCTTTCTGCTATCTGGAGTCTGAGTCCTCTGTCTCTTCCTCTGACTGGTAATGACTCAGAGACCCTCTCCCTTCGCAGCTGCCAGTCTGAATCCAGATCAGGCTGCCAGAGACCCATCTGATGGCTGTGCAGTGGCACCCTGGATGAGATTACTTTGGTGTGTCTTATTTCAGTTCTCAGGAAACCAATGCCCACATCAAAAAAGCCATTGATACTGACGTCCACCTGGTCAGGGGAGAGACCAAGAACTGAAATGGCTGTGGTGCCAGTACTCCCGTCTCACTCCTAAGTTCTGCATCCCAGGCAGGGCTGAGGCACATTGATGGGGGAAACCATTCTGTCCCTGCTCTGCAGAAGCAGAAGGGCATCTGTCTCCAGGGCTTCATGGCTACTAGACAGTAAAATAACCAGGATCCAGGATTGTGGTAGTTGGAAGGAAATGACAGCAACAGAGAGAGCTTGCTCTCTCCACTCACCAAAGAGAGCAGTGCCCAGTGTGTGCCTTGCCAAGGGAACCTTGGGAGCAGAGATATCATCTCCATCCGGGGAGCAGAGCAGCCCCGTCCCACCTAGTAATTGCCTCCAACCTTAGGGTAGCATCTGAGCGAGTGTTTACACTGGAAACAGGACTGTGCCACAGAGTTTGGATCCAGAGAAGTCTCTGTGCACCCCAAAGGTTGTCTCCTTGCAGAGATGAGGTTGGTCCACTGAGGTTAGACTTGGATCCATACGTGTCCCTGAGGATGACTCTAATTTGCATATTTTAGCTACAGAAGTTCTCAAAACAAAATAAGACAGAAATCAAAGTCCTTAATTCCCAGGCCTGGTGCCCCCTTTCCCTGGCTGCCAGGAACTGGCAGAAGGGCAAAAATGCTTAGTCCTTAGGGAGGTACATGGTAGGGGAAAGTGCCTTACATTGCTTTCCTTTGCCTCCTTGGCTAATTAAAACAATTCATTAAGGGGCTCTGATGAAAACTTGACATGGATGGAGAGATGGTCCCTGTCTTGGGAATGGGGAATGAATGGACAGCCCCTCCGGCTTGGCTGCAGGTGTTAGTCTGTATGTCTGGTGCAGGGTGATGTGATTTAGCTAGGGCCTGCTCATAGTTTTCAGCAATGGGGATCCAGGCCTGTCTTTAATAGGATTAGGAGTGGCTTTGTGGCAGAATTAACCTCCTTGACAAGCTGATTCCAGCATCTCCCGCTCCCAGTTCTCGGACCTGGAAACTCTGTGGAGCATCCCATTCCCTCAGACTGCAATATGGGAATGTCTGGAGGAGCTCTTCTGGCAGAGTGGGGTATACAGCATTGTGTGACCCCTGCACTGACCACCATGGCGCAATTTGTACTACAAATCATTTGGCCTCCCATCCTATCTCTGACCCTTGCCTTTCCTGCAGTCAGGGGACTAGAGATGTGACCAGTGGCCTTGACAGGTGACATTGCTGCTAATCCATTCTAGACCCCCTTTTCTCCTGTACAACCTTACAGCTCTCTTGTGCCATACCCTGTTCACATCAAACGCTAGTCTCCTCAGGGGAATCGAAGTGATTATCCTATAGCAGCCAGATGGCAGCCTGTGAAGTCCCAGCTCCTGTGGAGAAGTCAAGCTGGGAAGGCCCCAAACTGCAAAAGCCCACACTCTCCATTCTTCCTACTTGACCTCATTTAACAATCTTCCCATCTTCTACTCCAGGGACAAATCCAGCCTCAGAGCTGTAATTCCTGCTAAAGCCAATGGTGCCAAATATCTTTGGCAGGAGGCCAGGCAGGTTGCGCCCTGCATGACATGGAGGACACTTTGGCCAAAGGCATAGGAACAAGCCCCCTTTTGCTTCCCACTTGCCTCAAGGGAATCTGTTGCAACGTTTGGGAAGTTCCACAAACTCATAGATGCTACCTGATTTTTGTGGGCTGGGCCTAGAAGCCAAAGGTTAAAACTCCCGTTAGAGGAGCTGTTTTGGGGCAGCCCTAGTCTGAGCAGAAGCAGGAAATACCAGAAATTACCTGGGTGAGCCAGAACTTTGGAGGCTTCAAGGCCAGCTCTGCAAACCTAAGGGGTTCAAAGAGTTCAGTACTGGGCAATCCTCCACGGCCATCATGTGTAGATCCAAGGTCAATAGAAGTTCTCGCAGGGGGCAGTTCTCCAAATTGTTTGTTCCAACTTGACAAAGAGGTGCAGGAGAGAGATCAGCTGCTTCTGCCCACCATGGACTGAGAACCCCGGGGCTGAAACACACCAAGCTACTAGTGACCCAGTGCATCTCTGCAGAGAGAGGGTAGAACAGAAGTATGTGAGGGAGCAGTCTTCTCGGGCTTTCTGTAAAGGCTTCACAGATGCAGAGATGCTGAGTTTGAACAGGGCAGGGGCCAAAGAAAAGGTGAAAGCTGAGTGCATGGGGCAGGGCTGAGAACTACAGAGAGGAAGCATGGCCCTTTGCTAGCTCCAAATGTCTCCAAGCGCTTCTCTGATGGTAATTAATTTGGCTGCTCAGCGCCCTCCTGAGGCAAGAAAGTCTCGTTATTCCCACTGTACAGATGGGGAAGCTAAGGCACAGAAAGGGAGAGGGACTGACCTAAAGCCACAGTGGCAGAACTGGGAATAGAGCCCAGAATCCCTGATATCCAGTCCCCTGCTCTAATCACGAGTCAGACAAGCCTTCCTCAGAGCATGCAGGGGAGCTGGCACCATCTGGGCAGCAGGGCCTGTTTGGGACCCCCTTTAGTTTCAGGGAAGTTCTGTATTCCTTGCTTTGTCTTAGAGTCCCTGCCTGGCGCACAGAACTAGTCGCATGCAGGGCCAGGACCTTCTCGCACCTGGTGACAGTGGCCACATTATTAAGATATTGTATATAGTCGAGTAAATGACTGTCTTGGAACCTGGGCCAGATAACTCCATTGGGCCCTGGGCACAAACAGCCGTCAGAGCTTAGACCATCAGTCATGGGTGGCCTAGCAATGCCTGAGAGAGTGAGAGTAGGAAGTCAATTGCTTGCAATGTCCAAGCCTCAGAACTCCACTAATGGTGAAGAAACAGGGACTGTGAGTGTGTGTTATGGAGGAAGGGGATTTGGAATCAGGCCTTCTGGGTGCAGTTACCAGCTCTGTGACCTTGGGCAAGTTCCATCACTTGACTGTTGATGTCCCCATCAGTACAGTGGTGATAATGAAACCAACCAACCTCTCCAGAGTTAATTATTCTTACTAAAGCACTTTGTGATCCTCAGATAAAAGGCGCAACACTGTGTGTCGTGTATGTCTGAGTACACAGGATGCACGTCTTCAGCAATGCCCTGTGTGTGTATTATACTTTGTGTTAGCAGTAGTACATGTGTATGTATGTAGAATGTCCATGTATTGTTTGTGTCTATTACACCATTTGTTTAGTTACATGTTCAGAGTGTGCATTTACCTACACACCCTGTGTGTGTTTCGGGTACTTTCCCTATCAGGTTTGTTTTCAGAGGAGCTTCAGAGGTGCAGAATGCCTGCAGGAGCAGAGCCAGGTGCTTGTGCGGGAGGGGGAGCTCAGGAATGCAATAGCAGCCAGCCAGCAGCAGAGCCAACCACCTATCTGTGTGTACTAACCTGAAATCCCCTGCAGCCTGTGCAGGGCCTGTTCACGCATGCGCAACCAACCAGGAATGTCATAGGAAAATCTCACTCCTGGGGGGTGGAATGATGTCTTTCTCCTCCCACACCAAGATCAGTCTGTCTCATCCCAATCCTCAGAGGTCCACATCCCTTGCCCTATGGCCTGTAGCATGCACTGAAGTTAGCAGGGTGCATGTTTGCCGGTCCCTGGCCCACACCAGCCCCTAACTCTCCTTTATTTCAGAGGGGAGATCTGGCTGGCTTTGTGTCACTGAGGCGCTGCGATTTCAGAACCAGCCCTGCCTGCTCAGTTTTTCCAAACCCTCACTTGGCAGGAAGGAGCCGTATCAGGATAAGAGTCCTCCCAACCCACCCCTTTCATTGCCATCTTTCCTGCTCTCCAGCCAGACCTAGCTCTAGGTGGCGGTGGGAGGGTTGCCTCTGCTGATTGCTACATTTATCACACTGGTGGCCTTGCTAAATGGTTTAACCCTTTGGTCCCCGCCATCCTCATTGCACTGTGTGGTTGTCTGTGCTGACAGCAGACTAGGAGGTTAGTTCTGCTGGTGGCTGCCCCAGCAGCCTCCCTTGCTGCACTAGGATCCAGGTCTTACTCCTCACAGTGGGCTTTGAGTCTCTGGCTCCCAATGGTGACTTTGCTGTCTGCCTAGGGTGGGAGATGTTGTAGCTGTGTTTGACCCCGGATATTAGAGAGACAAGCTGCATGAGGCAATATCTGTTATTGGACCAACTTCTGTTGGTGAAAGAGACAAACTTTCAAGCTACTCCGAGTTCTTCTTAAGATCTGGGCAGCCCTGAAGCTCCGTGTGGCTCGAAAGCTTCTCTCTTTTACCAACAGAAGCTAGTCCAATAAAAGATGTTAGCTCACCCACCTTGTCTCTGTGATGGGAGAGACAGCTTCCACCCTCAGCTGGCTCCAGAGCTACATCAGCTCTCTCCTGAGTTGGAGCACAGGGATCCCAAGATGCCAGATGGCTGGTTTGTGTTTGCCCATGTGACACCACATCTATTGGCAGCAAAGCAGAGGTCTGTATGGGTCTCAGTGCAACAAACACCCCAGCCCTGGGACCAACGGAATAGGAACCTTTCACCACTTGCCCCACCCCCAGAGCGAGAGGCAGCTGATAGCCTGATTTCCAAACTAATTCTCTCCTTCCAGAATTTGTCTGCTCCAGGACAGGCCTAAATTGCTGCATGAGTCCTGCGTGTTACCACAGTCAAAGCACATAGCAAGGGCCTTGGCCTCAGATTTGCCAAGGAACCTTCCCTTGGCCAGTCCAGTAGGAGCTGTGCTGATCTCCCTGGCCAGGGGATGTCCAGGTTCACAGCAGTGCCAGGGCTTTGCATACACCATGATGTATCTGGGTTTAGGGCATCGTCTGAGATGCAGTAGGCATGTAAGATTGAAACAACTCTGGGACTGTGCAGGCATACAGTGGGCACGGGAATGACAGTGCTGGGGCAGCGCAGGTAGGATTGTGACAGCACTGGGACTTCACAGGTATGCAGAGTGCATCTGGCATTGCAGGGATACTGAGGCTACGGAAGCACCCAGAATCATGGCAATCCAGTAATGCTTCTGGAATTTTGGCAGCTCTAGATCTCTGGAGGAAAGTGGTGCAGTAGCAGCGCTGTGCTGCTAAGCTGAATGGGGCTCTCCTCTCTGCCATCCCAAACCAGGACCAGACCTGTGCCTTTAGAATTGCAGTATACATGAAACTCTCAAGAACCCAGGCTTGGCAGTTAGAGCAGGAGGCTGGGAGTCAGGACTCCTGAGATTTATGCCCAGCTTTGGGAGACCAGTGTTGAGCAGGAGCCTGGAATTCCCAAGCTCCATTCCTAGCTCTTACATTAGGTCACTGGGTTGTCTTTGCCAGGACACTGCTGTGTGCCTCAGTTTTCCCTCAGTGCAGTGGAGCAATTATCCTGTGCTGATGGGGCTGTGATGGTTAATGAGTTAGGGTTTGTGATTGTGAAGCAGGCTGAGGTCCTACCATGAAAGATGCTGTAAAAGCAAAGAGGAGATCCTGATCATGGCCCTCTTCAGATCCATCCGACCAATGAGCACATACTGCCCAGGCAGCTACAGAGGTGGGACAGGTGGTGCTGGTGGGATGGAAGTCAGCCCTCTGTTCTCAATGAGCTGTGTATCACACCTGTGTCTCTGGACTGACTCAGTAAACACATTAAAAGGTGTGGGGTAGAACATTAGTTGCAACAGTGCATCACTTTTTTAAACTATTCTCGGGCACAATTAGCCAACAGGAAGATGGCATCTCACAGTGAGTGCAGCTTAGTTCCTGCTAAAACAATTAACCATTTTGTTGCTAAATTAAACCCTGTGCCAATACATCTGCAAGCGAATCCAGCCTGTCCGTTTTGCCTGTCTCCATTGCAGACTAGCTCATGAAGTTTCTTTAGGGCATTTGCTTACCATCTGTCAGTCAACAGAAAACAATAGGGAGCAACAGCTACACAGGCTGATAGGTTAGGATTAGGGTCAGGCCAGGACAATAAGAGATAATCACTCTCTGATCCTTTGAGGTCGTAGCTCCAAACAGGGTCTTTTATTTACGGGATGGGGAGATGGGTATTGAATCTAAGTTCTTTTCCTTCCCAGCTTTCTGCAGTGAGTTGGGCCAGTTTGTATCACAGCCTCCCTGAACAGTGGGGAAGGCAATATTCCTCCCCTTCCCAATAACGAGGAAAGGAATTGCTGTTTGGAGCACTGGGGCAGGGACACCCCAGCATTGACTCATTCAGCAGAGCGCTTACCTCCTCTTCCTTTATCCTGCTTCCCATCCCAGGACACATGCTGTAATGGGGCCCCTTCTCTGCAAGAGAAATAACAGTGGAGCCAAACAGTGGGTGGTACAGAAACCTATGGTGAAATGTAATTTCAAACTCAGGAGATGAGGAAGGGATTGGGGTATGGAGCCTCTGGGTTGCTGGTTCCAATCCATACCCAGGCAGTAGTGAGTGACAGTTGTTACTTGCTGATTGCTGGTCATTGGCCTGTCGGGGATGGGTTTGGTAGATCTCTGGTGTGGTGGGTTTCTAGAGCATGGGTGTATACAATTTAACTGTCCTGTTCCTGACAGCCAAGGGTTGGCTGGGCCATGGAGCCTGAAATCTCCAATTGCCTGGATGGGTCCATTGAGGGCAATGGGGCAGCACATTGTTGGGGCAGTGTGGAGGAGCCTGCCCTGCCGAAACATTGTGTGCACTGGCGATGGAGAGAAGACTTCGATCTATGGAGCTGTCAGGACAGCATCTTTTGCTAATGCTGAATTTACTGAACAAAAATTACAAGAGGAAAAAAAACAAATGGCCCGAAGTCAGGAAAGCTCCGTGTGTGGCAGAAGCAGGTAGCAGCCAGTCTGGGCTGCTCAGCCTTGGACTCATTAACATGCTGATGTACCAGGCAGCTCCTGGAATCAGCTGCTGGGATTTTGTTGTTTTTGGCATAAGGAGGCCGTGAGGAGCTCCAGGGACTCTGCTTCCCCAATTGCCTCTCCTTCCTGTCTCTCCTGGTGTGGGCGTAATGACAGAGGAGGGGAAGGGAGATGGGAGTAAGAGTCAAGTGCAGGGAGGATGGCTTGCCCAGCAGATGTTAATTAACGACAGAGGCTCAGCGCTGAGCCGGCAGCGCCTGGTCCTCCCTCTGACCTTTCCCAGTCTCACTCTATCGCTTTCATGCGCACAGCCTGGGAGAGATGTTAGGTGCTGTGATGTAGGAAGCCCAGGAGGCCAAGGAGAAAGAAAAAGAGGACAAGGGAAAGGTGGCTGGAGGCCCTGGCAAACAGGGGCTTGGTATATTCCATCTGGATCGGACACAGCTGGAGAAAGGCGCTGCCAGCATCTATACCCCTTCCACAGAGTGTTGGGTGCCACCATGCCAAATGGCAGCAGTTGGGTGCTTTTATTAACCCTCTGTGTGCTGTGGTTGGCTGCACTCATGGGGCATTAGATATATTAGTGACTTTATATTGCTATGGGGAGAGAAGGAAAGGTGAAGCCATGAACGTCCCCAGCCCCATGCAGATGGGAAGTGCAGACCAGAATCCCATGTGCTAGGGCAGTTTAGATCCAGAAGGTGCCCAGAATTGCATTATCTCACCAGTTATGGGTCACAGGCCCATGATGTGAGAGTAGGGCTAGGCAACCTGCTGGAGGCCGAGTGAGAATGCCTACCCCTCAAGCTTTGAAAACATTTAAGTCTGACCCACATGCAGGACCCCAGGGCAGGTGCTCAGATATACTTCAGAGAAGCATCCGAAACATGTTGTGCTGTTCCAGGGTGTGGCCCATTCAGAGCAGGGACCTTTGTGAGGCTCCCACATCTTCTAGGAATTTCACAGACAAACGCTGGGGATGCTGAAGACTTGGCTGGTGTTCTGAGACAATAATGAGAGCCAGTGTGGTCTAGGGGTGAGAGCAGAGGGTGAGAGGTGAAAAGACCTGGACCCTGCAATGCATTCATTATGGGAGCTTTGGCTTCACCTATCTGTGCCTTTGTTTCTCTGCCTGTAAGAAGGAGGGTCCATGTGTGGCTGCATGAAGCAAGCTGAGATCCTCCTCCAAGGAAAGACCAGTGCTGCTGTTATACAGGGGTGAGTAGAGATGTCTGTATTATTTTGGCACTGTGGACAAATTGTCCCCTTTCTCTACTCCAGTCTGTTTGCTGGTCTCCTCAGGGGCAAAACCACTCAGTGCCTTGGGGAAAATACCTTGAAAAGAGAATTCTGATCCCTTCTCTTTAGGTTTTGGGAACAGTGAGTGTCTCTCTCTTCTCTAGGGTGTCTCTTTGGTGCAATATCTGAAGTTTGCTTTGGTAAATTCTGCAGAATTTCATGCATATTGTGTTTATTCATGCTGCCCCAGCTTGCTCTGTACCCAAAATGCAAACAACCAAAGGAGCAACGTGGCCTCAATAAATATGATTTGTCAAATGAATTACATCATTTCCTGCTCCTGTCTGGGGAGCACAGGCTGTGGTTTGTTCACTTGTTAGAGTACAGTATGAATGTTAACGATGTTACCTTCCTATCCACACACATTCACACGGATTCTCTTTATCTTAGTTTATTATTTTATAGTCCAAATAAAAAACACCAACAGAGCTGTAGGAAGAGAGTGGGGTCTAGTGATGAGACTGGGGAGCCAGGACTCATGGGTTCTTTTCCCAGCTCTGTAACTCACTTTCCCTCCCTGTGCCTCAGTTTCCCAAGCTGAAAAGTAATCTTAATACTGGCAGCTACTTCATGGGAGGCTTCATTACTAACATCCCAAAATGCCCTGAGATTTTTCACATGGCAGATGCTAAAAAAGAGGAAAAGCATCATTACTGGTAGACGCAGCTGTTCCATCCTCAGATACCAAGCTGTGTGCAAACCCAGGGGCACTGGAACAATCTGTTTGTATAGTGGGGGTGCTAAGAGTCATTGAACCAAACTGTAAGCCCTGTGTATAATAGAAACCACTTCAAGCCACAGGGCATGGCAGCACCCCTAGTTCCAACACCTATGTGCAAATCCTTATGGGAAGGCAACATTGCCCTTGTTTCCACTCTTTCCTTAGCAGATGTGACATGTAGGACTTGAGGTTATCTGTGTGACTGATGCACACTTCAGGCAGGGAAAGATGTTTCCTGGAAGAGAGGCAACGACATTCCAACTGCCTGCCTGGCACCTCTTCAGCCAAGCAGAGACAGCTGTTGTGGATCCGCAGTTTAGGCACACACCACAAGGGGGCAGTGGTGCACAAACCCTCAGCTGCAGTTCCTGTGGCTCAAGTTAGCAGAATCCCAGTTCTGTCCCAGTACAGTCTGGGGGACAGAGAGAGCCTGTAGCTCAGAGTGCTTTGCACACATGAAATTCCCAAGCCTCCCAACCCCTGCCAGGTCAGAAAACAATCATGCCACTTACTGTCCTTAGTATGGGCAGCCCCAAGCATCCAAAAATCATGTCACAAAGACAATAAATAAATAAATAAATTAAAATAAAATAAAATAAAAAAATCACAAGATTTAAGATCTGAAAAAGAAAAGGTTGAGGGTAATTGTATTTGCTTTCCGTTTTCTGAGACTTTAGAGTGTGCTTGAGCCACCATTCATTGCTACTTCCTACTGGGGATCTCAAAGTGCTGTCTCCCCTTCTAAAGCTGCCCACTTTGCCTGCTCTCAGGTAGAGGATGAGGGAGCGTTGCTGAGGAATCCTATGGATAAGGCTGCTGCATGCTGCACTTTTATGTCTTCCACAAAAGATGGCACCTCCTGCAACATGGTACCCTGTAGCATCAGGATGGGACACTGGCGTGAGTGCTAACTTGGTGGAAGAACATGCCCTGCTGTGTTACTCACATACTTCCCTGTAGTGCAGCAATTACTTTGTGGGGCTAGTAAGCTATTCACACTGCTCCCTGCAATACTGTGCCCCCAGTGCCATGCTCTCACATTGGTTCCATATGGCTGAAAGCAGTATCTACCTAAGATACCAGCGCTGCTCCCTGCAGCTCTTGGGTATTCCTTTGAGGTCTAGCCAGTATTTTTTTACCTAGACCATACCTGCTTAGCTTGTGAGATCTGAAAGATCATAGACTTTGACACGACAGTTGCAGGGCTAGGTCTGACTCCTGGATCTTTGCTCGCCAGAGGCCACATTTACTTTCTTGCTGTGACATTCCTCCCTGCTGGCCATGGGAGGGTTAATAATATAGGGTGTCTCTCTCTCTGGCTGTGGCCACTAGTGTCTGCATGTGAAGCAGGAGGGAAAGGTGTATTTTAATTTCCAGTTAGGGCTGCTGCTTCCCATCAGCTGAGATTGTTTGTTTGTCCCTGGATCCCCTTTAGCTGTGCAATGCTTTAAGATCCCCTTTAGCTTTGCAGTGCCAAGTGGTCACTGCCTCCAGCTGTCTCCACTCTCCCCAACCCACCCCTGAACAGTTAGTGTGCTGCAGATAGGAAAGTGACACATCCTGGTTAGGATGCTGCTGGCATCAGCCGAAAGTGGGTGGACTGGTTTAATAGCCTAATGTGTGTGTGTTGTACAGCTCCCTTCTGTTTGCAGGAGGCAGAGTGGGGGCATGCAAAGAGCCCAGGTGGCCAGCTGTGTCCTTTCTCAGCTGTATCTGTCATGCCTTTACCAACAGCAGACTCCCACTTGGAATATATTTCCTGAGATGCATGCCATCCACTGCTTGGAAGTCTCTATTCCTGCCACCCAGCCAAAGCAGATTGTGCATTTGAAATAGATGTTATTTTCACTGTAGCTAAGCCTCTTGGCCTCTCCATTCCTTCCCTCCTTTAGCTCCTAGACTGACTGTCTCCTCTCCCAGGTTCAAACCTGCAGAGAGACTCCTTTTGTGCCGAGGTGCTGCAAGTTTCAATTAGATGTTTGAAAATCTCACTTTTATACTTTTTTTAACTTTTCCTTGTTCAAACTGTCCCAGCTTGACAGCCCTGCAGGGTTGTTCCTGAACTTATCAGGAAAATAAGCAAGGAAGGACTATTTAGATCTTGGGGTGAGAAGGACTCTAAAATACCTCCACTAGATCCTGAATACAGTTTAGTTGTAGCCGTGTTGGTCCCAGGATATTAAAGAGACATGGTGGGTGAGGTAGTATCTTTCATTGGGCCAACTTCTGTGTGCCTTGAAAGCTTGTCTCTGTCACCAACAGAAATTGGTCCGTCTCACCACCCTGTCACTCCCCTAGATCTTATTAGATGAGTGGAAGCGGGGGGACAACCCCATGGAGGGACCTGCCAATGAGGAGCAGGATTTTATAATGGTTTCTGGAGGGGACAGGAAACCAAGGTGATTTCAATGGAAGAGGATAGCTGTGCAGCCCCGGTTCTAGGTACAAGAGTGGGGAGATGCTGCTCCATGCAGGAAGAGTAGGATCTCAAGGCAGTAAGGTATCAGAGGGGTAGCCGTGTTAGTCTGGATCTGTAAAAGCAGCAAAGAATCCTGTGGCACCTTATAGACGAACAGTCATATTGGAGCATGAGCTTTCGTGGGTGAATACCCACTTCGTCAGATGCATCCGACGAAGTGGGTATTCACCCACAAAAGCTCATGCTCCAATACGTCTATTAGTCTATAAGGTGCTACAGGACTCTTTGCTGCTAAGGCAGTCAGATTGGTGGTTGGGAGTTGTCCAGCTGAGAAGAGGTGAAGACTCAATGACCAATCTCGGCAGAAGTTGTGGTTCCAGGGGAAGGAGAGAGTGGAATGCCTGGATTCCTCGTGGGAGTGAGGACCTGCAGACTGGGGTTCTAGAGAGAGATGCAAGTGGTGAGGGATTTGGATTGAATGTGCGGCTTAGTGGAGTTTCATTCAGAGATGAGGCCTGGACAGTTTGGGGTGAGGATGGAGCAGAGGGGTCTGGAGTTTGGTCTGAGAAGCCTCTTCTTGCCACTTAGCAGGGCATCGGTTTGGGATTCGTTAAGCTGAATTAAATGGTGTTGGAGTCAGGCACTGGTGGTGCAGAGATGCTTAGTGACTAAAGGACAGAAGCTGTGACAAGGGTAAAGTCTGGAGTGCACGCAGGTACACTTCACTCCCACACGTACATTCACAAACATGTACATGCAAAATAGAGACAAACCTTTAGTGATACTGGTGTTGGTTAAACATGGACCACAGCATGTATGTAAACAGACTCCTGAGTAACTATAGTCACATATACTTCTTGCATAGCCACATGCCTGAAAACCACTTGCAAGGGTGCGTGACCACGGTGAGCATTTAGGCTCTGCCATTTCCTTTTAGTGTGTAAACTTCCAATGCAATCATGCATGATTTTAAACTGAGCAGCAGGTGACAACTAGGGTTGACTGCCAGAAGCTGGGGCTGGATAACAGGAGATGGATCACTCGATAATTGCCGTGTTCTGTTTATTCCCTCTGAAACATCTGGCATTGGCCACTGTTGGAAGACAGGATACTGGTCTAGATGGACCATAGGTCTGACCCAGGATGGCTGTTCTTAGGTTGTCAAGTTCAGAGGGATAGCCGTGTTAGTCTGGATCTGTAAAAGCAGCTGAGTCCGAAGTGGGTATTCACCCACAAAAGCTCATGCTCCAATACGTCTGTTAGTCTCTAAGGTGCCACAGGACTCTTTGCTGTTCTTAGGTTGTTCTCTGATCTTCCTGCATAGTGAAGGGAGAAAGACCTGTGGAGATGTGGGTGCTCACAACAGCAGTTTCTGACATACCTGCTAGTTTTACGCAAAGTACTCAATAATCCCATTGGTTCTGTCCAGTAATTTGCCACTCCCCCCCTCCCATACACACAGAGTTTACTAAGTTCCCATTTTGGAGCTGGGTGGTCAGACAGATGACCCAGCCCTCTTATTAACTGTACAGCACTCAGCTCACCCTGAGTCTGCTTGGATGTCTGGCAAAGCCTAGCTCATGAGCATTAGCATAGCATGACTTGGTGTATAGAGCTTGAAACTGTGAGGTCTTTGTTTTGTGTGTACTGTACCTTTACATTTCTGTTACCTCTCCCAGAATGCAAAGACAGCTGCCATTCTCTTCTGAGGTGCTGCATCTGTGGTGGAGATAACACATGCTACACTCTCTCCTGGAAACTTCACTTTTGTTCTTGGCATTTTCCTCATTCTAAAATAAGTGGCTTTAGGCTGAACATTTCTGTTTTGCTGCTTCTGCATGGAAATTTAATTCTTGTTTGTGTATTTACAGCCCCCCTAGTGAAGCAACAATGTACCTTTCCATGCAGCAGCAGAATATCTCAGACCAAAAGCATCATAGAGCCAGAGCACTGGATGACCCAGTAGGTATAGTCCTTTTAGAACCTTTTTTGCTGAAAAATCAAAGTAAAGTACATTTATTCCTAGCTGAGAAAAGTTCTGGCATTTGGTGACATCCTTGAGCCATGAGTAAAGGACTGTGAATGTGTAAAGGACTAATCATTGCTTTAAACTGAAATAGGCCACAACCTGCTAGAAGTCATACCAGGAGGGAACAATTCTGCACTGGTGAGGTGATGGATCTGAATAGGGATTTTGGTGACCCCACCGTAATAAAACACTCAGAAAAGGAAAGACTTAAACTTTCACAGCCAACAGTTCAAAAGCAAATAAAGGATTTAGGGCCTGATCCTGAGAGGTGCTGAGTACCCCCAATCTCCACTAAAGTCAGTGACAGGATTGGTCTCTTAATCAAAGTAGAGATCCTGCCCTTTACTAGAATCCTGTGGAGAGTTTTCATATGCTCTGATCATTAGTAGATCAATGAGTGAGTCAGATCCACAACAGCAACAAGGAACCTCCCTCTTCATTGTCAGAGTTTAATTAATTCCCAAGCAAGTGGAGGAGCTGGTAGGGGCTAGAGCTCTCTGGGGGCTGTTTTTAATTACTGTGCCAACCAAGCCAGAGACTCAGGTGCAGACATTTAGCCAATTTGCTAAGCCTGCCTACATGGGGGCTGTCTGTCCTCTGCCATTAGCTTGGGCAGCTTTCCTTATGTCTGAAAAAAACTCATCCCTCTTCTTTCACTCCTAGATGCAAACAAGAGCACCAGTCGTGAGTGTGTAACATAAGATTTGCTCTTTTGGAGTTTCCTTATTTTTTTTTGTTTTGTTTATAATTTATTTTTAATGCTCCTCATCAATGTCCTTTAAAGACTTTGCCTCTCATGCCATTATTTGTCTGGGCCATAAGTGCAGGTGAGGCATTTAGCAATGGGGGTTAATTGTTTCCCATCGTCTCTTTTTGCAAGGTGTTCCTCTCAGACAGGCCACTGGGAGGCCAGAGGAGGAGACCTAGATTAGGAAGCAGTTAATCAGTGGAAGAGGCAAACTGGGGCTTTTATTTTGACAGGGCACTGCTTGGCTTCTTGTATGAAGGCAAAGTGAATGATCCTGTTTCTCCAAATGATTATTCAGACTCAGGAAGAGAAAGAGAGAGGGAAAGGAGCGTTCCATACACAGAGCTTTGGCCACTTTATAACCGCATCCTCTCAAAAACACCGAGATTCTTAGCTGGAGGGATCTAACAGACAGTTAAACAATAATAAGGATCAAGAGGGGGGGAAAATTGTGGAAAAGGTTGTTGTAACTTCAGGGGGCAAGAGGGAAGTTGCTGCTAAAAATCAGCCAACCAACAAGCTCCCCTACCAGAAACGGAGTCTGAATTCTCCTCAAGTGAAAGTGAAACAACTAAAGGAGTGAAAGTGTGTGCGAGAGGCAGAGTGTTTGAAATGTGTGTGCGTGTGTGCTGTACACGTAGGTGAGACTCCAGTGCGTGTGGAAAGAGCATGATCCACTCCCCAGAGCCCCCTGCAGCTGGCTAGAAGGCTGTTGGTGAAGAAGATCATGAGCCCTGACTGCATGGCTGTCCCCCAGCAGCTTCCAGATCCTCAGCTCCCCTCTAACAAGCTTCACCGAGCAGACAGCTGCTGAAAAACCCAAAGGAAAAAAGCACAGGATCACTATGGGAAATACCTCTGGCCTTTCTTGAGACCTGGAGCAAGAGAAAGGTAAGTAGTCTTCCAACCACTTTCTTTCAATCCCCGAGTGTTTTGAAATGAGAGGACTGTCCTACAGGCAGGTCCATTTTGTATGGTGTAGTGATAAGTCTGGGGCTGGGCAGACGGAGTATTTTTTCCAGCATGCTGCAGACTTCCTAGGTGTTTTTCTTAAAAGATTGATTAGAGTCCTAATCTGTATTTTCCCCTGGAGACTGCAAGGGTCCTTGTAGGGAACTCCACTTTTGCCTTCTTCTTAGATTTGTGAGGAATGTGATGTGTCTTGTACTTAGGATTCGTGGTAGCAAATGAAGACATGTATTTGCAAATGTTTAATTGTTTTGAATTTAAAATTAAAGGTCGTCTTGCTTTTTTGTTCTTGTTTGTGAGCAAGTACCCTCCCTTGCTGCCTGTTGGTATGGAGGGCTGTTCTGGGAGCTCAGCTTGGGCTGCTGACTTGGAGTACAATTCTATGTGTGTGTGTTATTTTTGTGAGAAATTGACAGTTTCTTTTGAACATCGTCTCAAAGCCCAGATCTTTGATTATGGCTGTCATTTTCAGTCAGCCTAGCTGGCAATAGGCAGGGGGTGATGGACAGCACAGGCATCCAGTAACTGGGTAGAAGTCACTGAATTGAATCAAAGTACAGCCAGTGTGAAGAGAGCAGGCTGGCCATTTGGCAACTGAATGTTGGCTGTGTGGCCCCAAAGGCTTCTGGTCGCTGTAGTCTTTTCCTTTCTCTTGTTTGTTTGGCTACTGAAGCAGAAGTCTTTGGTTTTCTCTTAATTTTTTTCATGTGGTCAGAAATCATGGTGGGCTGCAGACTGCTGTGCACAGAGACTAAACACCGGCCAGTCAGCAAATGCAGCATAGCAAAGTAATAGATTAGCGCCTGTGGCAGGCTTTACAGAGGAGTAATCAGACATTGTACTACAACTCCCATGGGGCTGTTTTGTTTTTAGGGGGGTGAAGGTGGCAGCATTGAGAGGTTCCTAGACAGAGGTGGTAAGAACTTCTTGTGGAAAGGGCACTGGTCTTAGAGGAGCCTGGATCTGTATTGGGTGGTTTTCCAGTATCTCACTTCTGTCCTTCTGCTCAGTTTCCAATGCACAGGGCACTTGCCTACAGCTCTGGAGCAATGATGCAGGGGATCCAGCCCTCTGAATATTTCTGTTCACTCCTCACTGCATGGAGAGTTTTCTGAGTTGGGGATGCATGGGAGAGAGGCCCTATCTGCACCTCCCTCTTTCTGGGCATGTGATGAGCCTCATCTCCATTCTCTTTGGCCCTTGGTGCTTAGTTTTTGTGTTTGGAAACTCATTCTCTTAGGCTGCAGTGCTTCCTCTGTGTGAGGGCACTGTCATTGGCAGCAGTTCCAAGAGCAGGGTCAGAGTACTCATTGATGGCTCTGCTACGGGTGTGACAGGCTTACCTGCCGTGCACCCAGCTTTCCCCATGTGCTCCAGGTCTGGCCTGCTCTGTCTGGAACGGATCTGGGTTTCACAGCTCGTCACCAGTTGGGTCCAAACCCTGCAGTGGCTTGGAACAGAACTATTTTATCTGGAACTATCGAAGTTCAGGTAGAGTCTGGATAAATGGTTCCAATTTTGGCCAGTCTCTTAACAGTGAAATAGACAACAAGGAAAAGCTCTCCCTATTCCCGGGAATATCTTACCAGGGGCTGCTCAGTGTTCTCATATGGGAAGGAAGGATGCCTGTTCAGTTTGCAAAGAGCAAAACTCCTTTTTTCTTCTGCATTAACCTTCCTCCCCGCCCCCCGCATCCACATGAATGTGCCCTTCACTGTTTTGTGTTGAGGTGGTGAAGTTGCCCCAGCGCTGCTTTGTGCTAGCAGCCATGTGCTGGGGTAGAAACATGAGAGGGCTGCATTTCTGTACATGTAAGTAATGCTACATGACAGGGCATGCTGTTGTGGTGTAGTATGCAGCGTCTGTATGCCTTGGGGCAGTGCTACATGACATGGTGTTCGGCTGTAGTGTCATACACCTGCGTTCTGGGGATGTAAGGCAGAGCATTGCCAACACTGAAGGCACAAACAACTGGACGCTTAGGACTATGTTGCTGTCTTTGCAGAATGGAATACGAAGGATTTAGCTGCTTACTCTTGACCTGTGGACTCTAGTCTCCTATGGATACAGCCCTGATTTCTTATACCCTTTCCAAATGCTGCATCATGCCAAGCAGGAAATGATGACGTGCCATCAGTTGCAAAGTTCTTTGCAAAGGAGAGTGTGCATTATTCTCCCTACTTTTACAGAGTGAGGGAGAAGGAAACTGGGGCACAGAGGGGGAAGTGATTTGCCCAAGGTCATGTGGTGAATCTGTGTCAAAACTGAGCATCCAAACCCTTAATACTATAGCTATCTTTTTTTTACATCTAATCTACCATTTCTGCTGGACATAAATATCCTGTGATGCCCTCTCCTCCCTCTCTAGCTATATTGCATAGTGAACTGAGGAGAAATCTATCTTGTTTTTTTCCCACAGGTTTTGTGCCTTAATCATGTTTCAGTTCTCTCTAAATCCAAAACCAGAACTTTTTTTGGGGGAGGGGGGGCGAGAGTTTATAGGAAGAGTATTAAAAATATACTTAAAAATCTTGGTTTTAAGCCTGTTTGGTTTTTTTTAAACCCTGCTGCAGGAGGCTAATAATAATATATACTTGTAGACTTTAAGCCGAGAAGGGACCATCATGATCATCTAGTCTGACCCCATGCACATTGGACAAAATATTACTTTAAAACCTTCTACCTATTAACTCATCTCCTGTAAGATGGGTCCTGTTGCCCCATTTTATAGATGGGGAGGAAAGTAAGACCTAGTATTTGAAGTGACTTACCCAAGATCTCACAAGGCAGTTCAGAGCTGAGATTAAAACTCAGGCATTACTGGGGGCGCTGGAACAATTTGTATAGTGGAGGTGCTGAGAGCCATTGAACCAAAATGTAAACCCTGTATATGATGGAAGCCACTTCAAGCCAAGCGGTGTGGCAGGACCCCTAGTATCAGCACCTATGGGAGTTAGTGGCTTGCAGTCCTGTGCTCTAATCGCTAGGCAGTGTTGTCTGACTGCCAAAATGCATTGAGACTAAACTCTGCTTTGGTTCCACTGGTGTAAATCTGGAGTAATTCTTGACTGGGCCTGAGGCCACGCACTGGACTTCTACTTGTTTAGGACCTCTAAGACTTTGTCAGCTCTGTCTATCTCTTCTGTGGACAATTCAACCCAGTTTGCACAAGCTTCTCAAAGTTTGGTATTCTGGGAAGGGATCTTTGCCTTCTCTTTCCACCCCTGGAATCCACCTTCCTGCCAGCATCCCCTGTGTTCTCACCCTTGCAGCTCTACTTCCTGAGTGAAGAGGCCTGAGAGGGTATTCCTCTTTTATCACAGTTGCTTCTTACCTAGACAGAAGGCTCTCCTTGACCTCACCAAGGTACTTCAGCTGCATTCCTGGCCCATGCAGCCTGGAGGCCAAAGGATTTTTCTGCAGTTATTTTGTCTGGGTTTAACCTACCCCCACCCACCCCAGGCCTGATGCATCTTCCCCTGTCAGGTACAACAGTTGCAAAGTCCAAGTCACTGCCAGTCTCATCAGCATTTCTTGTGCCTGGTCTCTTACTTATGGCCAACACCATGACATGTTTCCCTTTGCTGCCTTAGCTGGTGTAATTGGCTCATCTGCTCTGATGAGTGAGGCTTTACCCATCCCTGTGCTGCAGTCTGCTTGTTTGCTCTCTCAGTATCTGTCCTTGTGGGGATCTAGAAGTAGAAATGAACTCCTACAGGTGGGGAAGACTGGTTGGGGCCCATCCCTGGTGGGCAAGAGAGACTGGATTCCGGCTCTCCATTCCCCTGATGTCTGTCCATTTCAGCTGTGGATGTCTTCAGTGATGGACCCCTAGTCCCTTAGAGAAATGATTCCTCCATGGAATGAGTCTTCTGGAAGAATGTTCCCCTCCTTTGCTTGTGCTCTTGGACCTATCCAAGAATCACAGCCTTGTGGACAGCAATTGCATTCCACTGCCAGTCATCCGGTGGCCAGGTCAGACAGACATAGCTCTCTTTGGCTCTTCACTGCTGACTTACTGTTTCCAGACTCTTCACTGTCACTGCTGCTCTTCTGTAAAAACATTTTCCAGTTTGGCATAAAGTTGAGGCTCATTTTCTACCCATCCCACATGCTGTGGGGACCATGTGAGGCTTTCCTCATCCATTCTCCTGCTCCTTTGTTCAGGTAATTCTAAGATCACAGAGCCTTGATGGCATAAGATGGCCATGCTGGTCACCTTGGATGTCTGCCAGAAATACCCACAGACCCCAGTCTCAACTGAACAGGACCCTGGAGGTTGTCCTACAGCTGTGGTTTTCCACATGGTGGCGGTGGTGGTGTTCTGGCGAAGACCCAGAGTTATATTAGCCACTATATCCTCTCCGCAGGGTGCTGGACCCTACCCTTGCAGGGGTAGAGACTCAGGACAAGTCTGTAATTAAAGCTGTTGCTGGGATAGTAATCTCTGTTAGGAGTGTGTGTGTGTGTGTGTGGCGGGCGGGAGTTAATGACTTTTTTATACCAGAAAAAGCTCTAGTGTAGATGCAGTTATTGGGGGGAAATGCTTTTGCAGATATAGCTTAGTTTGTTTGGGAGAGTGGGGTAAGCTATATTGGCCAGCGCACTCTTTTCTGGCATAGGCTATATTCCTTGGTCCCTTCCAGTTTTCAGCCAACTGCAACCTGATTTCTTTCTCTCCTATGGAAGGTGCTGACTGGCCAGTGCAAGTTCCCTGAGCTGTTTGTGTCTCACTTCACAGGGTTGAACTTGTGAATCCTGGATGAAAATTACCCCAGAAGTCACTGGTTCAGACTGCCCAGGGAAACGCACACATCTCGGAGCGAAGGACCTAGGAGTTTGGCTGCTGCTTTTCCTTCTCCATATCTGATAGTAACCACAAGAGATATTGGTATGGGCTGGGGGGGGGGGGGGAGAAGGAGGGGGGAAGCAGGGAAGGCTGGAAATTAGGATTCTTAGAACCAAGAATTGAATCCATCTGTGACTCCTGGTGTGACCCTTGGACAAGTCATTCCTGCTATTGGTGTCTCAGTTTCCCATCTGTAAATACCTCCTAGGGAGTAGTGCATGTAAAATACCTTGGGTTCTTGTGTAAGAAATGCTGGAGGAGGGCAGGGTCTGTCAGTATCTGTGCTGATCTCTATTGTCCTTGCCCAGCCTTCCCTTGTGAACCAGAGCTGGCCAAGTCAGGTGGGCCTTATTGGAGACTCTCTCCCAGATGGTGTGTTTCCACAGGACAATCTCGAGGACACCTGCTTGGCACCGGGCAGCTCCCGTGGATATCCATTTCTTTCCTGTCGTCTGTCAGACCCAGTTACCAATTGTGGGTTTGGGTACTGAATTACCTCTGTCTGGGGTCACCTCCTTGTGGAGCCTGTACCTGCTGCAGGGCTATTCCCTGTCAGGAGTTGGCACAGAGGAAGCAGTTTATGTCACTGATACCTGCTTTTGATTTAAGGGAGAGCCATGTAATCAAGGGGCGGGTTGCCAGGAACCATGCACGTATCCAGGTTCCTTGGAAAGCAGGGTTGTGTTTGTGAGTGCAGCAGGCATTCTATTCTCCAGTGCAGGAGGAGAAGGGGGCTTGTGCAATACCAGCCAGGCTTTGTCATGACTAACCAAGGCCTGTGCCAATTCCCAGAGATCAGGACAGTGAGATTCCATCTCCCCACCAGGTCCAAGCAAGGCTCCCTGCTCCCCCCTCTGCTTGACATCCAGCTCCGTCCTTTGTAAGGGTGGGAGTAGGTCATTGTTGAGACCTGCCACATATGTGCTGCTGCCTGGATTATTAGGTGGGCTGTGAAACACCCTTGGGACTGGAGGAGTTATGAATGCTCCTGCAGCTAGTACTCCTGCCCAGATCCCTACAGCACGCCATGCTGGGAGAGGCCATCACTGGGGACTCCTTTGGGAAGGGGCCACAGCCATGGCCAGTGGGGTTCTTCAGTGCTAGTGTCAATTACAAGGAAGCAAGGCAGAGGAGAGACTGGAGACTCCTGGTAGGGCAGAGAGCAAGTGACATCCCATTCTTTTCACAGCAAGGACCTGGTCACTGGAGGTGTGAAAGTCTCTTGAGGCTGCTCAGACTGAGAGTGGTGGGGGATGCGGTGCCTCCTTCATATACGCAGCTGTGCAGCTGTCGGCTCCTTCTCCAGGGAACAGGGGAGGGCTTTTCCTCAGCTGACAGGTTAATTGAACGGCTCCTTTCTGAGCCCTGATTACCCCTCTCATCCCCCAAATCCAATGGAACCATCCAGGGTGCTGTAAAGTGGGGAAATTGGGCCAGGAACTGCCTCCCTTTATATACTGCTGGAGGGGAAGGCTGTTCTCTTGGGGAGTCTGCTTCCCTCTGGCCTTCCGGCAGAGTGGGAGGGCAGGCCAGGCTGTGGTTCCAGCTACTCTGGCTCTGCTCCTGTTGAATGGGAGCAGAGGGGGAGGACCTGTAGGGTATGATGGTTTGGGGGCTGGCACACAGTGAGACTGGCCCATGCATCCTGCAGCACGGGTACTTGTGAGCAATGAGATGTGGTAGGCATGCCCAGGAAGCAGTGGCATTGGCTGTAGCTATAAAAGTCTGAGCAGGATCTCTGTGGTAGGGATGGGGCTCTGTCTGTTAGGAACTGTTAGTCCCTCCTGTGGCTCATTCCCTTCCTCCAAGCCCCCCCACCCCCCACTTCCCTGGGAATAGACGTCTCAGCCCTCGCTGTCTGGCTCCATCTGGCTTCTTTCCTTCTGCAGTCTCTGAAAAGCTCAGGCCTCTGTCTGGCCCATAGAATCTGCTCCATGCTGAATCTATCAGGGCTGGGACAAGTGAGTCTGTTCCTCAGTATATGAGGTTCCAGAAGGCAGTGCTGGGACCTGCTTGTCTTCATGTTGAACACTAACAGCACTCGGCTCTTTGGAAGCACCTCTCAGCCGTGGAGCTCCAAGTGCTAAATGGCAGATAGAACCCAGGAGTTCGGGCTCTCTGGCTCTTATTGCTAGATCCCACTTTCTCCCAGAGCAAAAATAGAGCTGGGGCCTCCTAATCACCTGCTCTAACCATGAAATCAAGGTGCCTTGAACCCCAGTACACATTAGTGAAAGTCAGGGGGTGAGGAGCCTGCTCTGGGGTTTTCAGCTCTGTGGCTGTGGCTGATGTTCCCCAAGGTAATAAGCAGCTCCAGGAATTGGCTGCATTCTGTGCCTGGGGACGGGGCGTCTCCCTGGTTGAAGAGAAGCTTCAGTGGAGCCGAATCCTGGGCCAGGAGCCAGGTTGGCGCCCTGTGCCAGAGAGAGGGCGAGACTTGGAAAGTGGAGCCAAACTCCTCCTGTGTGAGAGATGGCCTGAAATACCGAGTGAAACCACAGAGTGCTCCTTGTTCTGCCTCTGCCTGCTGGTCTTCCCTGGGCCTAATGAGTTGTGGGAGGTCACAGCACTTGGCTGCTGAGGAGGAAGCAGAGCCCAACAGAACATACGGGCCTTTCTGCTGTCTCCCATCTCTCAAAATGCTTGTTGGGTTGATTTTGTTTTTAGCTTTGTTACTCCCATCTCTCTGTCCCTTGCTAGTACTAGTTGCAAGAGCCTTCTCTGTATCTCCTGCTGTCTGAAACAGCCCATGTACAGTTGCTCTCTTATAGCTCAGCTGAAAACCTCTCCTCTTACTTTCCTCTACCTCTTTAAATAATGAAACAGAGGGAGAGGAATTAGCTGGAAAGTGTCTTGAAGACATAGTTTGTATAAAGATGCTGCACAAAATATTGAATGTTTACAGCCTTTGTGCTCCTTAAAATGTAAGCAAAGGAAATGCCAGGTTTTGCTTGCATTTGTGAGAGAACATTGTAGCTTCCTGTATGTTACCAGGTGTTCTGTTCAGTTAGGCATAATGACCGTGGATTCTGGGATCCAAATACCTAGGTGTGTTCAAAGCATCCCAGCAGATGGCTTTGCTTGATAAGTGGCGTGCTGTGTGTAGGAATTGGGTAGTATGTCTTGAAATCGTTTGTGAGCCTTCTCATGGTGCTTTCTGTGTTCTGTATTTAGCACCCTATTAGGGCAGCAGTGTGTATGTGTGGCTAGGACCTGCAAGTAGTGTATAGTTAGTAGACCTGGACCTTGCTGTGCCTGTGTGAGTTCTTCATGTTACATTTATTGTCCATGGAGCCAAAGATACAAGAGGGTGTTTTGTTGCACTGCATTCTCCTGCTGTAGAGAGGGCTGGGCATGCTCCAGCAAAATGCCAGTCCCTGTCTCCAGGTAAGGCTGCATCCCTGTTTGGGGAAGGAAGCTGAGTGGCTGGACTTTGCCCCAGAGCATGTTGTTTGTGGATCTGAATGTTGGCAAGCTTGTCAACTGAGCGCCATCCTCATATTTGCGTTGAGTTCCTGCTGTTCTCACCGACAGGTCCAGACATCACATTTTTGGTTCTTTCTCATATGAACGTAACACTGGTGGAAAGGCTCCAAAGTGACAGTCTTAGAGATTAGTGTCTTCCCTATCTGCAGAGGAGGAGCAGTAGGCAGGGCAAGTTTCCCCCTCACTAGGCCTGCCAACATAACTCACCCCAGGGACATGATGTTTCCTCTAAGAATTTGCCTGATCTGTCAAGCTTCAACCCCTAAAGTCAAATTCAGTCCTTTTATAAGGGGTGTAACTCCACTGAAGCCGATGGAAGCTGCACCTGTCTGCAGTCAAGATGTATGTGGCCTGTCCTGGCTATGGTAGATGCCCATATGGTGGATTCCCCCACCTCACTTATATCCAAGAGTGATAACTGTCCTGCCAGGCCTGTGTCAGTCAGCGCATCATGCAGATAAAGACTCAACTGAGCATTCCAGTCTTCTTTAAAAGCAAGTACTGGTTTAACTTGCTCAGTCGATACAATGGTCTCCTTCTCTTTCTGTCTTAAATGATTGTGTGGTGTTTTTATACAGTGGTAAACAGCTGTCATGCCCCATGCCGGAGATGACTGCATTTCAACAGTGGGTAAGGTGATTTCTGCCTCATGCAGTTGGGTACTAAAGTGTTCTAGACTCCTTAGGAATGATATAATGTGAGGCTCTTGTCATTAATGGGCTTGGGGTTTTGAACTTGGGCTAGGCAGGGCCCTAAATATGCATAGTTTGAGGCTCTGGGAGACCCAAATGTCTGAGTCTTCTGGGAGCATAAATGGCTGGGATGAGGAGGAATCGCTTGGGGTGCTCCAAGGGAGAATGACTAGGAGCCAGGGGTGAAACTCCAGGTGACTTTCTGACATGAGCTGGATGAAGCAGTGTAATGCTCTATAGTGTAGCTGCATTCATTCCTTCCCTTGGTAGGAGACAATCCTGCATGGTCCCCAGTTGGGATTGGGTCACACGAGACATGAGTGGAGCTAGTCTGCCCCCAGCTTAGGCTCAAGCATGGGTGGTTAAACTGAACTGAAAGCTGTCTGTGTCCAGTGTCTGCATGGTCATATTTGAACTTCTCCCTGGCAAGGAGAGAAAGGAACTGGGGAGAGAAACAGGGCTGGGCTGAGCAAGTTTCTTCTGCCCTCCCTGTCCCTTGGACATAAATGGGGCAGCAGCTCCAAACTCCAGCACTGTCACCAAGGACAGCTTGGGGGCCTTGTGCTGGTGGTTGTTCAAAAAATAATTTTTGCCTCCAGAACTCTCTGCCTCTCAGACTGTGATGTTTTCGAGGGAGGTGAAGCTGTGGTTTAGAATGAGCCCTCTGGATGGCAAGAAAATTGCTGAGTAGCTGGTTTCCAGGCTGCCGAGGACTAAGCCAGGGCCCAGCTTGGCTGCCAGAAGCAACAGGCTTGGAATTTCCTCTGCCCGGTGCCAGGTCCTCTCGGGCTGGCCACTGCACTTCTGATGGGGCCAAGGCTCCTCCAGAGCCCCACGGAGGGGAGTGTTCCCAGAGCAGGGTGGGTTACACTTGGAGCTGAGAACCTCCCCCCATTCTTGGGGCCTGGGAGAACCTCTCCCCGTTCTTGGGGCCTGGTTTCTATTTTTTTTTCCAGGGTCCAAGCTGTTTTGAATTATGCAGCCTGCACCTCCCGCGGGGCTCCCGGAGCAGCCGTCTAATGAGCTGAGCTCCTGACAAACTTCACTCTGGCTCTGGCTGCGTTTGGAAAATTTTACAGCCTTTTTAGAGAAAGGAAATGCCAGTAATGTCTGTCTCTTCTTATTTTTATGAGGGGGTCCCAGTTGAGTGGGGGATGGGAGGCTTCGAAAGGAAGACAGGAAGGATTTTGTATAGCACTTATTGCTGTAACCCGCTGCCCCCTCTCAACCAATGTGCATTGGAGTGGGGTTGCTAGTGATTAGTGCATGGTAGAGTGAAACTGTCATGGCTGCACCCTTTCAGAGCTGTATACAATATGGGGTAAGACCTGTAAAGGACCATCGGGGTGGGGAGCATGGTGGAGATTTCAGAGATCTGGGCAGTGGGAATAGGAGGAACCCACCAAGCATTGCAGGCCCTGGGGAGGCAGGAGAGTGAATGACAGTGGCGTGGGACCAGGCCACCAGCCTGGATTCCATGAAGTACTGAGTCCCTCTGTACCTGAGCATCTGGCTTCCTAGTGGGAAATAGTTCTGTGGAGACAGACCCAACAGCTCCCCTTCTCCCCTGCAACCCACAAACCACCTGTCCTCTGTTGCTGTGTGCTTAGCAGAGCTGGAAGGGCTGGGGAGGAACAGGGAAAGTTCTCCCTCATCTGGCATACTACCGACTCAGTGGGAGGGGAGGGGAGGGGAGGAAAGTCTCAGATGCTAGAAATTGGGGGCCACATATGGGTGGATAATTTTGCATTGATGCGTGGACTTGTCCAAATGCTCCTCACACAGATAGTGGGGAACTCTGCTGCTGGCTGCCAGAATAGATATTAGTCATTTAATCTTTGCTAATTATGTGTTTAAATGAAATATAAAAATCAGAGTTTTATTATTGCTACTGTGGCAGCACCCAGAGGCCCCACCTGGGGTCAGGGCCCCATCCTGCAGAGTCAATTAGATGATCCCTCCCCAGAATGCGTTAGTGACATAGTGCCTGGGCAATAATCGCATGAGGAAAAAGGGGTTAGGGGCAGCATTGCCCTTCTGACACAAGGATGTCCAGGAGCCTGGTCTGTTCACAGATTGAATGTGCTCCGCAGGTGGCCAGAATATTATCCCAGGAGACTGGCATCCTCTCTATTGTCAGAACATGGGCAGAGCAGGCTGCCCTGTGTTGTCCTGTGAATGGGTGTCTCCTTGTTCTGAAGTGGTCTCGACTAGAGTGAAAGGGGAATGCAGACTCCCTGGGACCCCTGTCGAGACTGCCAGCAAGGGATCAGTTGTGGCATTGTCACTATCTTCTGGAAGCCACCAGTTTGCTTATAGGTAACCATTAAACAGTTGCCAGCTGGTCACATTGCTGTTGTGGTGGGTTGGATTGGAGATGGCAGCCTGGAGTTGAAAGTCTCCTGTTAAGGAGCCAGAGCTTGTGAATTTACCCACTCCTCTGTGAGGGGCCCTTTGGACTAGGATTTAGCATGGCCAGAGTGTCTGGGCAGGAGGTTGCCCATGTGTCCATGCCATGTGATCAGGCTCCTTCTCTCGCTGTGTAGCGGCCTGATACGCACCTCCTACCTTGTGTATGTTAGTAGTGTACCTGGTTACTTTCTCATGGCCCATAGGGATCTGTGAGGTGGGGACGGTAGGTGGAATATATAAAAATGCAGCTGCCTGGGGAGATGCACAGCTTCTTCTCTGGGTTGGGAGGGGTTCCTGCATGATCTGTAGGCATCAGCTGTTGCCAGTCAGAGTGAATGAGTCTCAGATGTGAGCAGTGCATTGCCCTGGGTGGATGAAGGCTTGGGTTGGTCCCGCTCTGAGGGCTTGTTTGTTAATGTGTGTCAGGAGCATGGCTCTGGATGGCTATTTGATGTGGCAGCCTCAGCAAGCCTGGCAGCCTCCAAAGCAAGTTGAGTAGTGAGGAGCAGGCACCAGAATTGTGCCCCATTCCTCCTTGCTTTCTGCTGTACAGGGGCTGGAAGGCACACTGGAGGGCCCAGTGAGTGATGGGCCACCTCCCCTCCCAACCTGGGAAGTGAGCAACAGCCCCCACGTTCTCTAGCAGATTTTATGGGTAGAGTCTGGATTTTATTGAGCTAAAGCCTGGAGTCTCCCCCACCCACCCCCAGCTGCGTTTGATGGGAGCAGCACGGGGTCTGAAGTGCTCCTGGTATGTGGCACATTTGTGATTCTGAAGTGTACCATTTGACATCAGAACTAGCATGGTCTGGGGCCTGATTCTAGGAGCATTTGAGAACCTGTAGCCCCGGTTGATGTCTGCACTTCCAGAACTAAGGCTTCTATTGCCCAGGTGACTCTCGGGTCATACCCAGGTTTGAGCTGAGGCTCAATATCTCCCAGTGCCACTTGGTGAAGGAGTATTGAGTCTGCACTGGGTTATCACCACATCAGAGTAACAGTAATTGAAAACTAGGCTAGACAGCAGGGAAGTGGAAAAGTTTGAGTCTGAAAAACGAGGGAAGCAGCCACTCTCTCAGCAATGTAGGTGCCTTGCTATAAAGCACAGAACTGAAGGTGTGTTTATGAGGGGATTGTGTGTATGTGCACATGTGGGCAATGGGAAGTTTCTGCATGCATGTACATACAGTCAGGGTTGGGTTTTTTGTGTTTGTTTTGGGGTTTTTTTGCATGCCATGTTGGGTCCTGGCAGTGTCTGGAAGCACAGTCTAAATGACCTCCATTTAAGCCCAAACTCAGAGACGGACCCTATCTGGTCTCTTGGGAATAGCTGTGTTCACAGTGGCTCTGTTGGTTTCAGGATTCCCTTGAGCATGATGCACAGGAGTTGGTTTTTGGCCAGGAAAAGAATTGGTTAGTCTATATCCTGGTCTTCATGGAAAAATCCTCCCTCTGCACCAGACCAAAAATCACAGACTGATGACCTCCATTGTGTACATAGCCAGATTCTGAACCCTGTTGTAGAAAAGGCCTTGGAGGGTTTTAAATGACTCTCTCATGGTCAGTTACTTGTAGAACAAAATGTGCCGTCTGATTTGGCACTGCTGGGTTTACAGAGAAGAGCACCACTGAATGTGTGAAGGGAGCTGCTAGGATTGTGAGCCACCAGACTTCTTCCAGAATGGAAGCCTTGGTGGGGTGGGACAGCATGGGTGGGGGTGGTTGGGCAGGAAATGGCTGTTGGCATGTGTACCCCAGGCCTCAGAACATGCAGCCCATGTGGTTTCAGATGGCTGTATCTGTGTGCTACAGTGTCAGCAACTGTCCCAGAGACTGGGAGTTGAGACTTCTCCAGGATGACAAATATCATGCTTTTAAAACAAACAAACAAAAAAAGGTAAACATCTTTTATTTGCATGATGCCAGCAGTGACTTCCCATTTTATAGTCTTATGTTGATGAAGTGGATGTTTTGTACTTATTTCTTTTAATTAGTTTCCTAATTGTTAGTAGAGTTTGTTTAATTTTTACATAGCAATTTTCTTTCTACTAATAAGTTTCACATTTAAAATGCTTTTCTTTGCTGAAAAAGATAAATCCAGGCCTTTCATTAGCATCCTTGCTGTGAGAACAACACAAACTCAAATGCAAAACAGATAAGTAAATAGCTTGTGCTATATTTACAGATGATAATACTTTCTGATGTATTGAACTTACACAAGTCAGTAAAGTTGCAGTGCTTTGACCAGGCTATGCTCCTCCATCAGCATTTGCATGCTGACATAAATGGGAACTGTGGTCCTATGTCACTTAAGGTACTTTTGAAAATCTCAAGGTACAGTCGGTACCTAAATACGGAGTTAGAAACCTATTTTTCAAAATTTGGGCATATGTATAAGTAACAACATTATTGTGACTTGTTTTGACATGTATTGAAAGTCTAAACTTTGATAACTCTGGAGCTATTTTGTTTTGAAGTAACAAAGATTTTATGCCACTAAGAGATATCTCTAATTAAAATTAAATTTTAACTCTTGATTGCTGCTAACGCTTACACATGAGAGTCACTGGAACTCTTTCTGAGAATAGTTCCTACTTAAATGTTTGCAGGGTCAGGACCTTAAGTTTCAATATTTTGTTTAGCCAGTTTTGTAAAATTAAAATAAAAGTCCCTGTTAGCTGTGGCATTTAAAATCCCAGCACTTATTGTTCAGTTTCTTAGAAATTTTAATCTCAAATTGCAATAGCACAATTTTTAGATTAATTTCACAAAGCCTCAACCAAATTTGAACAAATCTACTCTGGGACTTCTGGGTTCTCCTGCGGACTGTCACTGCGTTGCTATGAGCCCTCTTTGTGCGCCAGTTTCCCCATCTGTCAAAGGGGAGAATACTTGCCCCTCTCATGTGTTTGCAGGTGCTAGAAGGTGTTGTCGTGACATGGCAGTGTCTATACTGCGCTCTGTATCCATCTCGCCAAAACCAGCTGGAACAGTAAGTTGCCTTATGTGGTATCTGGCTGTGATTGGGGCATGGATGTAGGTGGGCTGAGGCTCAAATTGGGTAGGACTGCAGTGATCATTGATTGCTTGGAAGCAGCAGGAAGAGGTGACAGGGGTAATATCAGCCCTCCCCCTGTCCAGGGAATGTCCACCTCTTGCTGTTTAGGTTTGCAACCTAAGGCCATTGTTGGCTAGGGCCCAGTTGGATGGCTGAGTCTGTTGTTGCTATTGGTAGTTGTATTTGTGAATGTTGTCAGGGCACTCAGTGACTCCTATTTTCTTCTTGTATAAAATGGAAGAAGAATTAAGCTAATAAACACCCCTGGAGAATGACCAGGAGGTGTCTGTTGCTCTCATTGTTTCTTCTTCTCTTCCATCGCTTTATGGGCAACAGGCCTTTGCCTCCTCATGCACGCATCAGGCTGGCTATAGTATCTGACTGGTTAAACTCAGCTTTCAGCTCAAAGTCTTGTTTTTCATCCGTCCCAACATGAGGTTCAGCAGGATATGACCATGGCCCTTCCCTGCTCCCATAGCAGAATTATGGTTGTCCAGACTCTGTGTTGGATCTTGGTCTTAAGTCAGTGGGAACATTTCAGCTCACAAGGCTAGTTCCAAATGTTTGAGACTTGAGTTGAGGTCTGAGGAGGAGAGAGATTGGGATCATAGGTCAGAGCAGGGGGAAGCCCATGCTTTGCCCTGACCCCAAAGCTACCCTGGCAACTAGCTAGGAATCACAAGTCCCAATTTAATTTGCATATAATTAACTTTTTAATGAGGATCCACACCTGCCTCAATACTTGCTGATGCCTCTATCTGCCCCAGGAAAAGACCAGGAATTGTTTGATATGAACAGCAGTGGAAACAAGCTGAGGGAGGCCACACAATCAGTGATTGGGAAATGGGTCTGTGAGTCCAGACTCCCGGGTTTAATTTCAGGTTTTACTATGGAGTTCACCCTGTAGCCTTTGCCAAGTCTTCCCATCTGTAAATGGAAGGCAGCTATACTGGGGGCTTTAAGGTCCTTGGGAATAATACAGGGCATGAGAGGGGAATCTGGCCTGTTTAGTCTCTGCATCTATTGGGGCACATGGGCTAGGTTCAAGATTTCCATCACTAACGGGGGCTCTGGTGCCATGGAGCAGGCTCTCTGCCCTTGTGCTATCTCAGCTCCTTATCCCCTATCCATACTGTCTTCCCCAGGACTCTACATCCCAGGTGGCACAAAACAGAGACTAAAGGTAAAGTGGGGGCTGAGGTCAAGAAGCTTCTCTCTGTGCCCAGCAGGATGTATTACTGGGGAGAACCTGAATGCAAAGCTTCCCCAGGTTGCCTCATACTGCAGAAAGGGAGCAAAAACCTTCTCTACCCAGAGACAGGAAATCAGAACCACGTGGGCTGCCTTAGAGCCCAGCTGATACCTCAAGTCTGCAGAGAAGGGACTTGGCTGGTCTAGGTTCTCTGGCTGCCTTCCAAGGAACTGACTGCTGCATTCTGTATCATCTGGTTGAAAAATGAAGGGGGGAAATACAGGCCTTCACTCCCAAGTGTATGGGGGAGGGTGGAAACTATAAACCTGAACAGTCCCTGACAGGGTTTAGAATTGTCTAGTGCTTAAAGTTGGGGACTGGGAGTCAGGACTTCTGGGGTCTGTTGCTGTTTTTCCTAGTGACCTAGTGTCACTGTGTCAGGCATCTATGCCACAACCACTGCGAGATGGGGAGGGGTTTCAGTAACTGTCTGTTGGTTACGTTGAGACCAGGTAGAGTGTTATCTACCAGGCTTTTGGGGGTTTGGAGCCAAGTGCAGCCCTGGCATAAGGGCCTGCAGCTCCGCTGAATACACCGAGAGAGCCACTTGCGCTGTGTCTGCCTGAGATTCCTGGTTCAGAAACTGCTGGGTTTTATTGTGGGGCTCTTCCCTCCTTGGATCCAGGTTCTCCAATCACTGTCCCGATCTCTTCCTCTGACGGTAAGTTCAGGGTCCTGGGATTTCTGCTTCACATCTCACACAGCAGTGGTTATTGGAGGAAAAAGGCAACTTAAGCTTTCTCAGCACAAGTTGTCATGTTTGTTCAATTACAATGCAGCAGCAGTGGCACCAGCCCCTGCCTCCTTCCTATTGCTGGGCTGGAGCACGGTGGCCCTTGGTGGACATCTGCTGCCTCCCTGCCCCAGCCCCGTCCCCCGCCCGTCCCCCCCCCCCCCCGCCCCAGGTAGGAAGGCTGCAATGGCTTTCCATTGAACGGAGTTGCTCCTTTACATCACTCCCTCACCCCAACCAAAGCTTCCGTCCGCTCTGATAGGCTCCTTCGCTGGACCTTGAAATGGTGGTTTCCCTGGAGCTGGCTAATATCCAAGCAGCTTTCCCTCTCACTGAATGGTAGGTTAAAAATCCAGGGAGGATGGTGGACGCGGAAGGCTTAAGGGAGCCTGGGTGTCACTTGCTCCAATCTGGCTTGTGACAGGCAAACCTCTTCCAGGCTAGTCTCCACCTGGAGCCCAGGGCCCCAGACACACATGGTCTGGGACATTTGGAGCTTGGATAGGTTTGGCTGGAGTAGATGCAGGTGCGGGTCAGCTGTGAACTTAAGGCCACATACCAGAGTCTGGTGTCTGGCTCAAATGTATCCCACATAGGTGTGGAGGGTGGGGTTGCCAGTACAGTGTGTGTCGCTGCAGCTGTGCAACTGGCCCCTTTCTCCAAGAATGAGTGTCTGTTTCCTCCCACTGTGTCTAACTGGGGCAAGAAACTCTCTCTTTTCTCCCCCACCCACCTCCAGTGGGCTGGAAAAAGACAGTTAATGGATCTCTTCCCCTGTGACAGTGACTTGGAGACTCAGTGCCTTCACAAGTCACAGAAGCGACTCCAGTCCCCCAACCTTGGAGTGCTTAGATTTGATTATTTATTTTTGGCCTCTTGCCATGCTGGGTCCCTGTGTGTGAGCATGCAAACGCTCCAGAATAGTGGCATTCTGTGAGTATGTACGTGGGGCACCAAAGGAGGGGAAGATGGGAGTAGTCTGAAGTCCAACTTTTGCCTTCTCCCCAACCTTCTCGTTCCCTGACGCACATTCTCTTAGGCCCATTATCTGTACTGTTTGTGCTTCTAGCCTCAAAGCTCCGTTGGAGATGGGTATGTGCCTGCTGGGGTGTGGTCTGCAATGCCACCCCTTTGTGCAGCTACAACAGATTCAAAATGTGGTGGAGAAATGGAAAATCCCTTGGGAATTCAAGTTCCCATCTCCCTGCAGGAATTTTAATGATAGGTGGGAGGAGGGGCAGTATGACCTGGAGCACTGTCACTAATCACCATTATGTAACCCCTCCTCCCAAGAGAGGGTAGGGAACAGCAAATAGCAACATGAAGGGGCAGGTGGCTTGTAAACTGTGGGACAGCCCAGGGGTGAGATCCATGGATTGTTACTCAGAAGAAATGGTAGAGGATAAAAGAGGGTGCAGCAGTGGTGACTGTAAAGGCAGGTTTGGAAAGAAGGAGGTAGAGGGATTTCAGATGGGGTAGAAACATGAGAGTTTGGAAATGAGGAGTGAATGGATGTGGTGGGGGATTTGCTGCTTTCTGGCGGGAGCAGCATGATGCGTGAGAGAGAGCGATTCAACAGGGCTTTTACAAGAAGACACAGGTCTCCAGGTGGAGGGAGATGGAGTTGATTTTACTCACATTTACCAGCATCTTTTCAGCTGGTGCCAGGGAGGTGGAAAAGCCCAACAACAGCCCCTCCAAGATCAGAGAATCTACTACTGACATACAGAGTAAAGTAACTGTACCTGGGACATGAGTCATCAATGACATGATGTCACACAACAGGCCCCTCAGTTTGTCTAGCAAGAAGCTTGTGTGGGGGAACAGTGCCACCCCTTGCCAGTGCTGGGCAGCTGAGCAGTAGCGGAGGGTGCACTTAGAGGCACAAGTGAATATTTAAATTATACAGGAACATACTTAGCATGGCACTAGAATGAGACCAATGGGTGGGGCCATTTGGGGGAACAAGGAAGTGATGAGGTAATTAAATCCATGGGATTGACCTAAGCAACAGCTAGGGACTCAGTGTGGGAACAGTGTGAGAGAAGGGGGTGTTTCTGGGCAGGCAGCAGAGGCTTTTCAAGGGAAGGGCCATCTTCAGACATGTGGCTGGGCCGTGGCACTTAATTACCTATTAGGTTCACTCCCTCTGGGGCACCTGGGATCGTCCACTGTTGGTAGACAGGATACTGGGCTGGATGGACCTTTGGTCTGACCCAGTATGGCCGTTCTTATGTTCTTACCAGGCATCAGCAATGAGTGTGGTTATGTATAAAACCAAGAAGGAGGTGCTGCCCCCAACGAGCCTTTTTTCATTTTGACAGGAACTAGCAGGGCAAGGATGGGGCCCTGGGGGAGGGGGAGATGTCTGGGCAGTTGGTGGGGCCAGGGCCTGGAGGAAGCTCTTTGCAGCTGGCAAGGGCACTGCGGGGAATCCCGGTCAGCTGGCAGGATGGGAGCAGGTTGAGGTGTATTTTTATATTAACTAAGATGATGAACTGCAGTGATTGGGATCAGACCCATTGCATCAAGGGAAAAGTGAGTGGGCCACAGTCATGCAGCAAGAGCTGAAATTAGAACCCAGGTCTCTTGGCTGGGCATTAACCACAAGCCCATCCTTCTTGTTGGCACAACAAGCCTTTGTATGTAAGGAAGATGAGGTGAGTGAAAAAGCCTGAGGCGCCTAGAAGACGGGG
This sequence comes from Chelonoidis abingdonii, assembly GCF_003597395.2. NCBI lineage: Eukaryota > Metazoa > Chordata > Testudines > Testudinidae > Chelonoidis > Chelonoidis abingdonii. Next base: position 19,721,141 of record NC_133786.1, on the reverse strand, counting down.
CTCTGTGTGAGTTCATGCAACACGTGAGGGATGCTGCCGAAAACCGTAACGGAACTCTGTGCCTTATTGTTTGCTGGCAGATACTTGGCAGGGATGGGGGCAACAGGACTGGACTGGAGGGCAGAAACGTGCGCACACGTCTCTGGGAAAGGAAGTTGAAAGGCTTCAGGAAGCCAGGCTCTTGTCTGCACAGGTGATCAAGGACTACAGCATCGTAGGAGTGAGAAGGCAAAGCCCTTCCCGTACTCAGTCAGCTGAGCTCTGTCCCGGAACCTGGAAGGAAGGGGCCAAAGAGATAAGGGAGCCTAGGCAGATGGTGTTTAAAACCTCCACTTGGAAATGGGAGTGGCATCAGCAGCCTGAGGAGAGGCTGACAGATTTGTATTTACCTGAGATGCTGGGGAGAACCAGAAAGTCCATGTAAAGGGCTGTTGCTGGTCCAAAGGGGAGCACAATGGAGCAGAGGAAAAACCATCTTGGATATTGAAGTCACTGGGGGGGGAAGATGGCTGGTGTGGAGATACCAGGGTTAGTGCCAAGATGGCTGCTGATGTTGGCATCCTTATCTCCAAGCTGGAGGAAAGAGGGCTTGAAAGCTAGAAGCCAGGACTCCTGGGTTCTCTCTCTGGCTCTGCCTGTGCCTCCTTGGTCCATTTGAGATGCAGGAGTAGGATTACATGGGAGTTAGGATTCTAAAGGTCTTTGAGATCTGAGGTAGAAGGCACTGGACAGAGCAGAGTGTTGTTCGTACTGACGTTAGGGACTCAGTGCAGGAGGGAAGATCAGTGAGTGCGCAGAGTGTGGCTGTGCTCAGAGTCTTTGGACATCAAGGGCCAGAGGCCTGTAAGAGAGTGACTGGTGTAAATGGGGGACTTGTAGGAAGAGGACTGTAACTTTCAGCGTACTACCTGCAGTGGGAGAGGGAAGGCTCTGTGTCAAGGCCTAGGGGAAACAAACCAGGAATCAAGCTTTTCCCAAAAGTCTGGTGACCTAGCAGTGTTCCCTGGAAGGGAAGTATAGGCCACCATTTCCAAGGGGGACTGAAGCTATTTGACCTGGTGTGAAATGGGAGTGAAGGAGGTGCCAGCTCAAGTCCTGGGAGAAGGACCGTGCCTGGCAGGGATTTCTTTATGCAGGAGCATAGAACAAGCCTTTCTGAACCACAAGGAGGAAGCACTGCCTCTTGTGATTACACTGCAGGGTTCTGTGCTGTGCTGGAACTATGGGTTCTGACCCGGATGGGGCCTCTAGGTGCTGCTGTGATCTAATGTGTGGGAGGTGGGGGTTTCAGGGAGGCCCAGACCCATTTGGCTGCCTTGTTCTTCTGCGAATTAATGCAGCCATGTATTCTACTTACCCAGTGCATCGGAGCCAGAGAATTTTCCTAGAAGTACCTGTAACAGGTGGCACTTGCGCCTCATGCTCGTAGCCTCTACACAGCACCACTTTGACCCTCCTCAGTTTCTTCTTACCATCTGTGGCCAGAGGCAGAGCTCTTTCTGGTTCCTAACCTCACAACCTCTCTCTTCCTTGGTAATTTTTTTCTAATTGTATTTAGTTAAGTAGTGCTCTTAGTATAGTGTTAGTTAGACTTAGCACTAGGTAGATTTAGTTTAAATATTTCACCAGTGATGTCCTCACCAGGGTTTAAACATTATCTGTCGTATGGGGGGAATGATACCCAACAACAATCCCCACACATGATCGTTGCTGTGCTTAGGCAAAGCCCACATCAAGAAGTGGTGGTCAATTTGCAGATCATTCACGAAACGGATTCAGGTGGAGAGGGATCTTTGTCTAAAGAACTACCTGCTCAAACAGGCAATGTGACCTGCTTTGGCACCGAGGCCCTCATCAGAGAGGAGGTCACCCTCGGGTTCTGAGAATGCTGACGTTGCATGCTCAAGAGCCAGTGCATCTCTGAAGAGATGGAGTAGGCGTTCCCTATCAAATGCGCCAGGGAAAAGGTTGCATAAGACCTATGGAGGCCACTCCAGGTTGCGTGGGGACTCATGCATCCTCCAGAAGGCGCGCAGACCAGCATGGTGTGAATGCTGGCATACGGGACGGAGCAGGTCCTGTTAACTGCTCCCCGGTACTGTGCAAGGACGCAAGGAGGTCAGAGACCCCATACCGTCGACTCCAGTTCTGGCGCTGGAGTATCTGTTGAGTCTGGTATTGCCGAAGGTGATACCAACACTGGGTGTTCCCACGCTGGTGGTGTATCAGGTGGCAGTGGACCTTCTCTGCCTTTCTGTCCCAACCTCTCCCTTGGTCTGTGAATTTGCAAGGGCTGTGTCATTTATAGCCCCATTGTCTGAATGGGCTGCTAAACGTGTTTGTTGGCACCACATCCTGATGTTTCCCTTGCACAGTCAGTGGAAGTGAGGCTAGTGCTGGGCTCTGCACAAGAGATCTCTGTGGCACCAGGAACTTTCTCAGCACCCTTGCTTTCGGCGCTGCTGATGTTACTATGGCGGCACTCACCACCCTCTACTTCAGCAACGTCAGTCTCCTCGGTGCTGACTTCCGGGTTGACACTGCTTCTGACACGACAAACAATGGAAGCGTACTCAGTGCCAGGAATACTGTTTCTACTGTCGGTGCTAGTTCTCTCTTTGTTCTGGGTTATGGATGAGTCAGTCTGATTGCTCACATGCTTAGGGCTGGCTCCATCTTTGTCCCCTCAAGTCAGGGATTCCTCAGCATCCAGATTGGGATCATCCTCCTCCTGTTCTCTCTTTCTTGACCTGCATCGGGGGCCAGGCTGTTCATGCAGCATTATGGGTATCAGGATTGGTGCCTGTGTCGTGGTCGGGACGGGGACCTCTTGCCTGGGGCCTACTGGTCACCAATGTCCTATTCATGTCAGTAGCCTCCATGGAATCCATGGGATGCTCCTTGATCGTGGGAGTCCCACTCCTCATCAGGCTCTAAGGAGAGATTAAGTATGTCTATGGCAGTGACCATCGATCCACTGCAGGCCCAGAAACTGGTGAGCCTTCCCCTCAGGGAGCTTCCAGAATCATCCTTCCAAATCCATCAATCCTGGAACAGAGTCTATTTCTGGCACAGCTAAATGTTTTGTCTTCATCCCTGGATGATTCTGCTGTATCTAGCTCTTCCTCTCCTTTGTCAGCTGAGGATTTCAAGGCATACCAAGACCTTTTGCAGCATGTGGCTGCTTCCCTGGGTATTCAGGCAGAGTTTCTGCAGGAGAATACTCATATGTTTTTGGATATCCTGCAGCCGTCTGCCTGTGGAGTGTCACCCTCCCTATTAATGATGCGTTCCTAGAGCCTGCTATGGTTCTTTGGAGACTGTCTGTCTGCTTCAGTACTACCTACTGGAGAGAGCTTGGAGAAACACCATTTTGTCGTGGACCAAGGATCTGAGGGATTTACTCTTACCCAGCACCAAATTCCCTGGTCACAACCACAGTGAACAATAGGACTCAGCGGGGCAGATTTAAGGCCACTCCCAAGGATAAGAACTCTAAATGGATGGACCTGATGGGTAGGAAGATGTACACCACCTCTTCCTTGCAGATGTGCACTGCTAACCAGCAGGCATTGCTGTCCAAATGTTCACATGACTTTAGACCTAGCCATCCAGTTCACAATTTTGCAAAGAGGACAAGTTTGATGGGGTGGCGGGGTGCGGTCAGGGATGGGGCGGGGGACTGTCAAGGGCAGGGTCCCGGGGGGCCATCAGGGAACGGGGGGTTAGATGGGGCAGGAGTCCGGGAGGGGTGTGTGGATAGGGAGTGGGAGCTGGGCCATGACCCCCTCCTCTAACCGGCCCTGCATAATTTCTGAAACCCAGTGCAGTCCTCAGGCCAAAAAGTTTGCCTGCCCCTGCATTATGTGAACAGGCAAAGGGGAACACGCTCCCGGGTGCTTTGTTGAGGCAATAACGTTGTGGCAGTTGTGTTTGAGGAGATTATCACTCCCATAACTGATCACTTGCCCAGAGTCCAGAATCATCTTGCAGGTCATCTAATCAGGAATTTTTCCCTGAGTCACAAGCGGTCCCTGAAGAAAAGTGTCCTCTGGATCATCTTTGCAGCCTTGGGCATTCAGTGGTTAACCTGTTTGCTACAAGGGACAAGAAGAAATGTCATCCATTGAGCTCTTGAGGGGCCCTCAGCCTGGACTCGCTGCTGCTTCTTTCACATGGCTGGTGTAGAGCAGCAACTACAATGTCACCTGAAGTTGATTGAGCCAAATGGCTACATCAGAAGTAGCAGAATTTATTGCAGTGATGCCTCCTTCATATTTATAATTTGGGCAGTAGGTAGTGATATGTTCAATGGGTTGTTGTGGGCAACCACGCTTGCATGCTAGGGAGTCCTTGATTTTCCATTTGTACATTAGATGTCCACATCTACTATGGTTGGTTTGGATTTGGTTCAGAATTGATCAAGATGACCATGGAAGGTCAAACCCAGGAACCTTCTGTATGGGATCTGGCACAAGTTACTTATTTTTTAAGTCATCTTTAGCCCAATATGCTTTCCAAGCCTCCTCCTGATGGTAGCTTGATTGCATGAAGCTAAATGAATGTTCCCAGAAAGGCTTGCAGGACTTAAGACATTGTGGGGTGCATTGTCAAGATCTTGGTGGACAGGAAAGACATCTGTTTTCCTGGATTTACTGAGCTTTGGGTAATGTCACTGTAATTTGGCATATTGGTGGGGAAGCGATGTTAGAACAGGTAGTCATGGTGTTGAAGTTGACTTAAGGGTTCCTGTAATGCACTGCATTACTATATTCAGCTGGATGTACAATGCCAAGGTAGCAAGATTCTTAAAAGGGCCCCTTCATCTCCATCCGCTGGCCTGAGGGCCGGTTCCTCTGTGGGACCTTAACATGGTCCTAGTGGCTTTGATAGGACCTCCGTTTGAACCCCTGACATCTTGTCCCTTTCTGCTTTTGTGTCAGAAGACTGCATTCCTGGTAGCGATAACATCAGCAAAGAGAGTGAGTGGCAGGCTCTGTTGGCAGAGCCTCCTTATACACAGTTCTCCAAGGACAAAGTGACTTTATTACCACACCCAAAATTTTTGTCTAAAGTGGTTTCTCAGTTTCCTTTGAACCAGGCAGTTTATTTACTTGTGTTCTTTCCACATTCATCTACGGAGGAGCAATGTCTCCGTGCAATAGCTGTCAGTCAATGTCTAGCCTTCTGTCTGAACAGACTAAACTGTTTCATCCTTCACCTTGTCTGTTTGTGTCATATGAAGATCATATGAAGGGGCAAGGAGTTTCCTCACAGATGATCTCTAAATGGATGACATTCTGTATCAAGACTGTATATGAAATAGCTTCAGTTACACCCCTCAGCAGGTGTGAGCTCATTCTACAAAAGTGCAAGCGATGTCAATAGCATTCCTCAGTGACGTCTCCATATTGGACATTTGCAGACTGCTACATGGTCGTCAACACGTATGTTTACGAACTATTATGCCATTGCCACATCATCAACCGCAGATGCAAGTTTTGGTGGGGTGGTCCTGCAATCCTTGTTTATGTAGACTCTGAGCCCCGCCTCCTGGGGTTAGTATTGTTTGTGAGCCACCTGAGTGGAATACATGGCTGCATCTACTCGAAGAAGAAGAAGAAGTGGTTGCTTTTTGTAGTGATGGTTCTTCAAGATGTGATGCAGATGTGTATTCCACAACCCACCCTTCATCCACCCTACATTGGAGTCTGGTCTGTGGGTGTTCGGTGCGAAGGAACTGGGGGGGATCAAGGCGCTGCCACCTCATGTAGCCAGAGGAGGAGCTATGTGCATGAGGTGCAAGCTCCACCTCCTACAGATACTGCTAGGAAAAATTCTCTGGCTCCACTGCACTAACTACAGAATACAAATCTGCACCACATCTTGAAGAACCAGTTACAGGCAGTAATGGTTTTTTCTTTCACATCCTAAAATGGCCTATGTCCCCTGTGGTCTATAACTGTCATTCTCTCCCATCCCTAGTGCGTAGACCTGAGCGTGACTAATGCTGGGTTATGGATAGATTCTGGGTACAGCTTGATCCTCACTACAAAGCGATAGGTCTGGCCGTGCTCTGCTCCAGTCTTTCCCCAGCTCAGTGCCAGGCACCAAAGCCCTAACATGTCAGGCGCTCTTGGCACCTCTGATCCTTGCCGGTAGTTATTGTGGTTGGTGAGCTGGGAAAGCAGTTGAGATTTATATGCTGGTGTTTTGACTCCAGGCCCTGGGTGCAACTGACGCACTGGCTCTCACACCTGAGGAGGTGCACCTCTGCTCCTGTTCTGCTGATGTCTGCTTCTGAGCTATCTCCCCTATCCCCAGGCTGGGGCCTGACTGAAATGCAAGTGAAGCTAGCAGCCGTTTGGGGTCCCCCACCCCCTCCACATGAGGGAGAAAACAACTCTTTGCTAGGTTTCAGAGTAGCAGCCGTGTTAGTTTGTATCCACAAAAGGAACAGGAGTACTTGTGGCACAAGTACAGCGTCCAATTAAGTGCTCTGTAGCCCACAAAAGCTTATGCTTAAGTAAATTTGTTAGTCTCTAAGGTACCACAAGTACTCCAACTCTTTGCTAGTCCCCCTCCATCTCCTCCCACCTCAGTCAAGGGAAAGAACTCTCAGACCCTTGCCCACCACCTTCCTGGTGTTTTGAGGGGAGCATGTTCTAAGGCTTCCCCTGTTGAGGATCATCCTCCTCCACCACTCCACAGCGAGCAGCGTTATGTTTACTGGGACAGACGCAGCGGAGTAGTTGCCATGCAAAGGGTTAATTCTGTGCAGCAGCTTGCTGTGTGCTGCAGGAGTGGTGTTTAGCAGCTTGCTCCAGTTGGCTTCTTTCCCAGAATGCTTTGGAAAAGCACTGACCTCTGACCCCCAGTACAAACTGAGCCCAGCACGTGGGAGGGAGAAATTACTCCCAGACCTTCAGGCTCCAGAGTTTACAAGCTGCCTGCAATAAAGCAGCCATTTTTCCCTGACAGTCATTAAATCTCTTCTTCTAGTTCCACTGCTAACCCCAGCCCCCCCCCCCCCCCAAATAAAATAAAATCTTCTTCCTGGCGCTCTTCCTCCAAAGGTGACACCAAGCCAGTAGCCCAAGAGCTTGTAGCTCTGCAGATCTTCAGGGCTGCTAGTTCTAAGCTGTGAACTGTGAATTTCATTGTGGAAGATTTTGTTAGACTTGGCGGTCAGCCTCTTGTTGACTGGTCCGGCTGTTTTCTGCATAGTGCTGTGCTCACTGGGATGCCTGCATGCCTTGTCAGGGCCTCTCCAGAATGGTTCCTCCAGGGAGTCTCTGCACCTGCCAGTTTTCTCCTCGACCCTTACCCAGTGTGTACACATGTAGAATCCTGTGCCTGCTCTGACTATGGACTGAGAGTCCTCACAAAATGTGGTGGCAAGGGGATCGGTGCTTGTGTTACAGATAGTACCTTGATAGAGAGGAACATTGTCTACAAAAGCTCACAAAATGCCAATTTAAAGGGCTGGATTACAGTAGTTCATTGAGTGGCAATCTTGTCTTAGTGGTCATATGAGGAAATAGGAAGTCAGGGCTCCTGGGTTTCATTCCTGGCTCTGCCACTGGCTTGTGCAATTCCTTAGCTTTTCTGTGCCTCAATTCCATCATCTACAAATGGGAATAAAAATACAGTGGCCACACGTAACTCTTTCCAATTCCTTACATAATTCATCTCCCTCCACATTCCCTGCAGTGAGTCTAGAATTAATTTCCAGCCAAGCTGGCCCCTTTCTGTGAGTGATTGCTGTGTGGGAGACGCAGGTGACTTCACCAACTAGTATTTGTAAAGCATGTGATCTGTGCACAAGAAATCAGGGAGGTGCCAGCTGGTGCTCCTTCCCTTATGACTTCACTGATAGCTCCAGGTGAGACTGTAAGCTGTGTGTGTCTGGTACTGCGCTGAGTACATCAGTGCTTAGCACTGCCACACAGGTAGCTCCTGCAGCTGAGGGTGTGGAAAGTTATTCATGTTTGAACTGCACTTTGAGAACACTGTGCACTCATTATGAAATACTGCCATGCCATGGGCACTACAGAATCCAGATAAATAAAACAGGAGTCAGTATTTAAAAGCAATTTCTTCCGTGCTTCTGCTGCTTCTTATATGCAGATTTCTCAGACCGACTGTGGGTCTCCCGGAAGGTGGGGAAACACCTGCAGTGTGCAAGATTTGGAGCCACAGACCCGGTACCTGTGGATCATTGCACTGGCAAGAAAGAAACCAAGTCATTCTCACTTCTAGACACATGCACAAAGCCAAACCCACTTCTCAGGAACAGCTCTCCCACTGCATATTGCTTTGGCTTGGCTATTTTCCCCCTATAAGATAGACATTACCAGGGCTAGGGGAGCATGTATCAAACAAGTATTACTTTCTCCCAGCTCTTTCAAGATCTTGAGGGATCTGCAGGGGGAGCAGACCTTAGTTTAGCCTTGGGGTTTTATTTTACTTATTTTCAAACCAAGGCATTTTCAGAGGGCAGAGTGGCCAGAGACCTGTGCTCCCTGAGACCCTACTGACAAAGTGTGATAGAGAAACCATTTTCCTGAATACATATTGGGCTGGTCTAGAATCCATTTGCAGTCAACAAAAAAGCACATTCATCTGAATCCCCTGCTCTCCCCTCTCTGAGAGCTGGGTTTTGTTTTTAAATTTATGTGGCAGGAGACCAAACTGGCTGAGTCAGTCGGCTGGCTGGCCACCAGAAATAAAAATGTGGTTTCTGTCCCCTCCCTCCTTCTCCCCTTGGTATTTTTTTTTTCTTCTTTTTCTTCACTTAGCGACAGTTTCATGTATTCATAACAAACCTCTTTCTGCCTCACTCCTTCTCAGGGCTGGGACAAGTGGAAGCTGGTTTTTGTTCTGAGAATCAGTCTAAAAGGAAAGGATGCTATGTGGCAGCTTGTTTTTGTCACACTCTCTAACCCACAATGCTGGAGTTTCTGAAGAGATGGGAGGCTGCGTGCTGAACTCCTGGCCCCAAAAGGACTCTGGACAATTCAAATTCTGAAGCTAATGCTCTGCACTTTTCTAGAACCTTGTCTACCAGTCTCTAAGTGTGCAGTTAGTGCTGCCTCCCCACACCCATGTGAGGCAGCTATTACCCCCATTTTACTGACAGTTAATAGAGGTGGAGAGAGGTTGCCTGAGGCCACGCAAGCTAGTTCCTGTTAATCCCTTTCTTCCTGTTGTACCACAGGAGGCCCTCTGGCATGGGGTTGCTGCACCAGCCACAGGGCAGGTGTTTGGGGAATGAGAGGAGGTGAAAGGTGAAAACTGTGATTTCTAAATGTTTACAGTGCAAGTGGCCTGAATGGCACAGAACTGGGGAGGCTGTTCAAAAAGAAACTTGGGGTCAGTGTTCACACTTGGGTGTCCAAAATTAGCAGCCTAAAAACATGAGAGGCCTAATTTTTCGGAGGTCCAAGTTGCTGAATGGCAGTCGTGGATGCTTAGCACTTCTGAAAATCAGCCATTTGGTTCTGGAAGTGCCTGGCTTTGGGCACTTTAGTTTGAAACTCTTCTGGCCTTGATGTCCATGTGCTTGGCTTTTCCCCTAGTGCTGAACTTTGCATCTGGATGGCAGAGGGGAGAGTTCATGTGCTGGTGGCTGTCCGTCTGGCCAGTGGCTGGGGCTTGGTGGCAGTGCTTGTGTCTATGCCTACCCATCCTTGAGTGCTGCAAGGATCCATTAGTTAATGTGTGCACACTGGGAAGCACTCCGAACGCTAAGTGTTGTTACTGTCTCCCACAGAGGTGAAATTGCATCACTCCCTCCCAGGCTATTGCACCAACTCCCAGGGCAAAGTACATGAGTCTGAGACATGCACACACACCCCAACTCGTCCAGAGGGGGTTGGGGAGATGTCTTGGGTTGTATGGGAACAGCAGCAGGAGGGCTTAAGAGCCTCTCCCTCTACTGACCATGTTCATAGGTCTGCTAATTCCCAGGGGAGAGCACCCAGCCTTGGAAGTACAGCTTTTCCCCAGGGCTTTCAGAAAGGCTGCCAGCCCCTGCATTTGTCGCCTGCTCCCACATTCCCGCAGAGGAGCATTCGTGCCCAAAAGGTTGCTGCTCTAGCAGGAATGGCTCTTGGCCTCAGGCTGGTTGAGTCAAACCTGCACAACCTGCTGGTGGCTTGGAGGGAGCTACCTCCTAGGTCCCAAAATCCCACATATCTCTCCTGCTTCTCTGACACCCTGGGGAAAGAGCCCACCTTTGGCTCGCTTTAGGGAGGAATAGTAACTTTCAGGATGGGGCTCTAGACCAGTGGTGGGCATCTCGTGGGCTGCATGCGGCCCATCAGAGTAAGCTGATTACAAGGGGGCCAGTTAGTACCGATGACTGCTGATGTGGAACCCTGGAGTCTGGGGGCAGATGCAGCAAACTCAGCCCTGCAAGATGATTGGGAGGGTTTCTAGTGACTATCTCAAACTAGGGCTTGACTTGTCTCCATGCTGCAGCTTCATCTAAGAGGATCATCCCAGCTGAGGCATCAGACTCCGTTATTAGGATTTATTTGTATTCTGGTAGCACCTAGTGTCTGACTGAGAAGGGGGTCCCATTGTGCTTTTTGCTGTGCAGGGTAGTAGATAGTCCCTGCCCCTCAGTTCTTGTTGCTCTGAGCACCCATCAGATGCCTGGATGGGGTGTTGGAAGGCAGTGCTTTGCCCCTCTGTAGCTTGCAGGGACAGGGTGCTGCTACTTGGAATGGATGATTAGGTCCTGTCTTTATTGACACAGTCACTAACCCACCCAAGCTGGAGATCCCCTTTGAAAATAATAGGGGAGCTCCTGGATGCTCTCTGATTGCAAGGGAGTTTCTGTTTTGATGCTGGGACTTGCCTACTCTTGTGTGGCTCTGTTGGGGAGGCTCCCTGTGCTGGGTAACTAGGCAGGACACTTCTGATCACTTTGGAAATTTCTTAACAGACCACAGTCCCTTCTTCTTTCTGTGCATCCTGCAGGAGGAGGTGCCAGCAGGCCCATGTGCCAACGTGTGTGCGCAGTGGCATGTGGCAAATGGGAATGGAGAAGCACTCGCTAGTTGTCTGATTGTCCTTGTGGAGTGAACAATTGCAGCAGGAGGGGAGAGTGATCTCCTTTTCCAAGCAGGGAGCCAGGACAATCTCTTGTCCTGGGCGGCCATGCTCTGGCCATGTAACTATTCCTACCCTCACTATCCAGCTACATCTAAACGTGGAGAAAAGCAGGGTGCATGGGAAGGAGGGAGCATTTGGTTCCTTGTTGGCTGTGGTTTGGCTCTTGCCTGTCTAACTTCAATAGTGCTTCTGTGGGCAGTCCAGTGACATGTTCTGGGCGAGTGGGGAGACAGTGGGTAGCATTGAAGCAGGTGACTGACATCTCCTGTTGCTGCCAAGTCAGCTCCTTGCTGCACTGAGCATTCATGGCTGCCCTACGTCTCCATTTTTCACCGTGTGCCATATCAAGAGCGATATTGCGTGCAATCAGACTCCCATTGGGGTGCACAGAAATTGTGGTGCACAGCACCTCACAGTAGCAGCACTTGTTTAACAGGGCAAGGAGACCCCCTGGGGTGAGATTACATTTCTAATGCAAATAGGCCAATCAGTTTCTGAGGTAGGTTTTCTTCATTTGTGTGTTTGGATTTTATTATTATAAACGCACAAATGCTGGCAAATGCTTCAGCCTTACTCTGGCTTCTGTGTGCTTGAGCGAGGGGCCTGCATAAATGCAAGGAGCCGGTTGGCTGTTGTGAGCCATGCGGGTATTTGAGGATATTCACACTGGTCTGAACTAGTTTGCTGCTTTCTCACGTAATATATCACCGCTCAATTGCAATCCATACTTCCAAGGCAAGGAAGGAGAGAAATTGATTTACTGTTTTTTTTATTTTAGCAGAAGAGGATGTGATGGGCTAAGAAATGGAAAAGGGGAAATAAATCCTCTTGTAAAGAGAATTCACTCCATTGAAATGAAGTGAACTTAAGATGTGTAATAAAGGTTGGGAATGCAAAGAAGAGAAGTTGCTGAGGGTTCCCATGGATCTAAGCTGTAGCTTTCACCTCAGCCCCCTGCTCTGCACCAGGGAAGCTGGACGCTAGAGAAATGGCTGTCCTCTTCCCTAAAGGTGTCTGTCCACAAATAAATCATTTTCCCGTTTTGATTCAATGGCCATGGTCCTGTGTACGCTACGCAATGTTCTTCTTTGAGTGGTTGTTCATGTCAATTCCAATCAGGTACGTGTGTGCGCACATGCACGGTAGCTGGAAGATTTTTCTCATAGCAGAATCCGTTGGGTTGGTCCAGGTGCGCCCTCGAGTCGCGCCTTCATGGCGCTCAATATAGAGCCCTGCCGACCCATCACCTCCTCAGTTCCTTCTTGCCGCCAGTGACAGTGACTGGAACTTCGTGCAGCCCTTGCTTTAGCAAGCGCTTTCAACTCCAGTTGTTTGTATATAGTTAGTTTATCCTTTTAGTTAGTGATTACAGTTGTTGGCGGGGTCTCCACCCACCTTCCAACTCCCTGGAGCTGTGATGTGCCATGGTCCCCGGAGTTTAAAAACTGTGTGGTCTGCGCAAAGTGCATGCCAAAGAGCAATCCACACTCCCTGTGTTTACAGAGCCTAGGGGAGGTCACCAAAAGGATCACTGTAAGATCTGCCGCGAGTTCTGCCCTAGAACTCTTAAAGAAAGGGAGTAATGGCTTAAAGTGATCCTCATGGAGGCAGCTCTACACCCACATTCAGACCTGAGCTCAGGGGACCTGGCTCCTAACACTTCCTCGTCGACGTGGAGCACCCCGGCGCTGTCATAGAGTTCGGTGCAGAGAAAGGACTTGTCCCGGGATGCTTGGCACCGGTATGGCGCCTCCCAAGGTCTAGCAGGCACCAATCTCATTCGTCATTGCCCCAGAAGAAAAAGCTGGATAGTTGGTCACCTCCGGCTAAATCTAAGGAAGTGAGACCCGAGGCAGGCCACAGCTCAGGATCCCCCACTGGGGCCTTGTTGACTCCTGCCCAGATGAAGCAGTTGAGTCTGTGCCCCCCGCATTCACTTACGTGCCAGCAGCTGCTGCTTCCTTCGACGCTGGAAGCTTTTGAAGCCGCTTGGGCTCTGCCGTATCTTACGGTGCCATTCTCTCCCTCTAGGAGGGAGGAACCTCCTGCGCTGGCGATCCCATCCTGCCCCCAGGTGGAGTGGAGGGAAGCCTGCAATGATGTCCAGGCATTCCCCCTCTCCACATCCTTCAGCACCGGCCCACTCAGACAGCCTAGTCACTCCCCAAACTCTCAACACTTGAGGCACCAAAGCCTGGAGTCAGAGTCTGATTCCTACTGCTCTTGGAAGAGTGGGAGCCGATGATTGAGGTCAGGGAGAGACGGGCAGGAGCCCCAATCATGGCCACCACAGTGGCAGAATTCACCACATAGGCCATTCTGGACCCCTTGGGACTTTCACCAAAGCCAGGAAGGGAACAGCACTGCTCTGCAGCTTCTTCAGTGGCCTCGACCACATTCGTCCTGCCGTCAACCACACAGCTCACCTCAGCGTCTGTCTACATGCCAACGCCATCAGCTGCAGCACCATCGTTGGCTCCAGCACCGGCAACTCTTTCAACCTCTGTGCTGGCACCAACAGCATTTTTGGCACCGATGGCAACCTTTGCACCGAGAGCAGCACAGACAATGGGCCCGCCACCAGGCAGCTGGTTCGGCACTGGCTCCACCAGCTGTACCACCAGTGTCTCTGGTGCCCATGCCAACGCTGAGTTTGGCATTGACAGCCCCGGCACCGACGGGCGCTCCATCGGCATTGACATTGCCCCAAGAGTCACAGGACCCCATGGGAGCTGATGGCAGGGAGCATCCTCTGTTTATAGGGGCTTCCTCCTCGTCATTTCTGGATGAGGCATTGGCAGGCACAGCCAGCCATTGCCCCAGTGCTTGAGGACAACAGGGCATTACAAGAGTTGCTGCTCAGCGTCTGGGGATTAAGGCTGAGGAGGTGGTCGAGGAGGTTGATCCCATGGTGGATATCCTCGCCCCCTCAGGACCTTCTTGTATTGCCCTACCACTGATTAAAACTATTGTGGATACCACCAAGACCCAGTGGCAGACGCCAGCTTCCTTGCTGCCCACTGCCAAGCACAGTGAGAGGTGTTATTTCATGCCCTCCAAGGACTATGAACATTTGTACTCTTACCCACCTCCCAACTCTCTTATCATGGACATTGCTAATCAGTGTGAGTAGCTGGGTTTCCAGGAGCCCTCCCCTAAAAACAGGGAGGCTAAGTGACTTGACCTTATCAGGAGAAATGTCTACTCTGTAGGGGGTCTTCAGCTCCATATTTCGAACTAACAGGCCATCGTCAGCAGGTACTTTTATAACACCTGTGTAGCAATGGCCAAATTTGCAGAGCTCCTCCCTTCAGACTCCCTAGTCGAGTTCTTGGGCTTGGTGGAGGAGGGAAAGCTAGTCTCCCAGGCTTCCCTCCAGGCCATGTTGGATGGTGCTGATGCCAAGTATCAGGGGGTAGCCGTGTTAGTCTGTATCCACTAAAACAACAAGGAGTGCTGTGGCATCTTAAAGACTAGTAGATTTATTTGGACATAAGCTTTCGTGGGTAAAAAAAAACTCACTTCTTCTGATGCCACCATTAGGGTCATGGCTATTGGAGTGGCCATGAGAAGGGGCTCCTGGCCCCAAGTCTTGGTGCTCCCTTATGAGGTCCAACAGACCATTCAGAACCTCCCATTTGAGGGTGTGACTCTTTCTTTTTTTTTTTTTTCCTCTGAAAAGACAGACAAGAGGCTGCATAGTCTGAAAAACTCACGAGCCACCCTTTGGTGTTTGGGCCTTCACACTCCTGCCACACTGTGGAAACACTTTAGGCCACAACCTCCTCTGAGGTTCTATTAGCAGAATCGCCAGGATGGTTCTCGGAGGAGGAACAGGAGTGGTTTGAGCATTGGCCTGCTAAACCCAGGGTTGTGAGTTCAATCCTTGAAGGGACCATTTAGGGATCTGGGGCAAAAATCTGATGGTACTTGGTCCTGCTGTGAAGGCAGGGGACTGGACTTGTTGACCTTTCAAGGTCTCTTCCAGTTCTGAGAGACAGGATAGGAGTGGCAGGAAAAGACAACACTCGTCCTCAGGCAAGGGCTCTGGCCAATCCAAACCAGTTTCCAGACCCAAATCGTCCTTTTGAAGGTGTGGTTGAGGATGGCGCACCAGAACAGAAACTGGATCTACCCTGCCTTACCTTTTCCTCCCGACTGTCCCCTTTCTACCATGCATCGTCCCGTATCACTTCGGACCGCTGGGTGCTCCACCCGATAGAGAGGGGATACTCCATCCAATTATGTGTCTCCCTGCCCTTCCACCCTCCTTCCCCGTCCCCCTTCAGGGACCCTTCTCACGAGCAGCTCCTTATCCAGGAGGTGCAGTTGCTCCCATCTCTAGGGGCAGTGGAGGACATTGCTCAGGAGAATAGGGGTGAGAGCTTTTATTCCCGGTATTTCCTAATACCGAAAGCCAAAGGCTCCCTCGGGCCTATCTTGGACCTGCAAGAACTCAACAAGTTGGTGAAGAAACTCAGTTTCCACATGATCTCCTTGGCCTCCATCATCCCCTCACTGGATCCAGCAGACTGGTATGCCGCCCTTGACTTGAAGGATGCATATTTTCATATCTCAATCACTCAGCGCCACAAGAAGTATCTCAGGTTCGTGGTCAACAGTACCCACCACCAATTTACCATCCTTCTATTCGGCCTCTCAGCAGCATATTGAGTCTTCACCGTGTGCATGGCAGTCGCCGCCGTGTTCTTGCACAGGCACCAGGTACAGGTGTTTCCATACCTTGACAACTGGCTGATCAGGGGCCACTCCAGGACCCAAGTGGAAGCTCAGGTCAGATTCATCAGAGCCACCTTCACCAACCTAGGTCTCGTTCTAAACAAAGCAAAATCGACTCTGTCCCCCATCCAGTGGATAGCGTTCATAGAGGCAGTACTAGACTTGACCCAATCCAGGGCATATCTGCCAGAAGCAAGGTTTCAGGCCCTGACTGATCTAATTCAAGGCCTCAGACAGTTTCCCACCACCACCACAGCGAGAAAGTGCCTGAAGCTTCTTAGACACACTGCTGCCTGTACCTATGTGGTGCAGCACGCCAGACTCAGGCTTTGACCTCTTCAGTCATGACTGGCATCAGTGTATCGCCCAGCCCAGGACAGCTTGGACAGGGTCGTGACCCTGCCTGGCCCAGTCCTTGACTCCCTCCTGTGATGGTTCAGCCCTCAGGAGATATGCTCAGGGGTCTTCTTTGCCATTCCTCAGCCGTCTCCGTCGCTAGTGACGGATGCATCAGACTTGGGCTGGGGAGCACATCTGGGAGACCGCAGGACTCAAGGCTTCTGATCTCAGGCAGACCTGGGTCTCCACATCAGTGTCAGAGAACTTAGAGCGGTGCGTCTGGTGTGGCATACCTTCCGGGCACACTTAATGGGGCAACGTGTATCAGTCATGACAGACAATACAACAGCAATGTTCTACAGCAACAAATGGGCTCCAGCGTGGGTGCGTTCCTCCTCCACTGGGGAGGTTGTCTTTCTGCCCATACCGCTGGTTCACAAGGTGGTCCTCAAGATCCAGAGGGAACAAGCTCAGGTCATATTGATAGCGCCAGCCTGGCCCCGTCAGCGCTGGTACACATCTCCCCTAGCCATGTCCGTGGAAGCCCGGATCACCCTGTCACTGTTCCCGGACCTTCTGACACAAGATCATGGCCAACTTCAACTTCTGAACCTCGAGTCACTTCACCTCATGGCATGGAAGCTCCATGGTTGAACCCAATGGAGCTTTCCTGTTCAGATCAGGTTAGACAAGGCAGCAGAAAACCCTCTACAAGAGCCACATACCTTGCCAAGTGGGCGAGATTTTCAGTATGGTCGGCACTGTGCCATTCATCCCCGATGCTAGCCTCAGTGCTGCTTACTCTGGACTACGTCCTCCATCTGAAGCAGCATGGGCTTTCGTTGTCATCAATAAGAGTGCACTTAGCCGCCATCTAGTCTTTTCAACCAGGTGTTGAGGGCCACTCTGTGTTTGCTAACCCTATGGTCTGCTGGTTTTTAAAAGGGCTCGACAGTCTATACCCTAACGTCCATCAGCCTGTCCCTGCCTGGGACCTCAACCTAGTCCTTTCTAAGCTCATGGGACCCTCCTTGGAACCATTAGTGACGTGGTTCCTGCTCTACCTCTCTTACAAGGTGGCGTTCCTGGTAGTAATAACCTTGGCCAGGAGGATGTCTGAGCTCAGGGCTCTAATATCAGAGCCTCCTTACACTGTGTTCTGTAAGGACAAGGTTCAACTCAGGCCTCATTCTGCTTTCCTCCCGAAGGTTGTGTCACAATTTCACATCAACCAGGACCTCTTTCTCATGGTGTTCTATCCTAAGCCACATTCCAACAGCAGGGAGCAGAGACCCCGGTCTCTGGATGTTTGCAGGGCGCTAGCCTTTT
The DNA here is from genome assembly GCF_003597395.2 of Chelonoidis abingdonii. NCBI lineage: Eukaryota > Metazoa > Chordata > Testudines > Testudinidae > Chelonoidis > Chelonoidis abingdonii. Next base: position 19,703,609 of record NC_133786.1, on the reverse strand, counting down.
ACATCAAGAGAACGAAACCGTTCAGAAAATCAGTCCAGTTATTTGTGTCAGTGGCAGACATAATGAAAGGACTGCCTGTGTTGTCACAACACATTTCATCATGGATAGTGTTCTGTATTTATGAGTGCTGTGCACTTCATCAACAGTATTCCTGGCTCAGGTTCTCACTCAGGAAATCTTCAGGGTCATGACATGGTCCTCCGTCCACATCTTTGCCACACACCATGCGCTTACCCAGCAGGCCACAGACTATGCGGCCTTCGGACGAGCAGTGCTCCAATCAGTGGAAAACTCTGACCTCACCACCTAAACCTGGGTTTGAGAGTCACCTGATTTGGAGTTGACATGAACAAGCACTTGAAGAAAAAATGGTTACTCACCTTCTTGTGACAATTGTTCTTCGAGATGTGGTGTTTATGTCCATTCCAATACCCACATTCCTGCCTCTCTGTTGGAGTAGGCGGCAAGAAGGAACTGAGGGGTTGGCATGTTCGGCAGGGCTCTATATTGAGCGCCATGAGGGGGGCGCCCAGACTGACCTGATGGATGCTGCTATGGGAAAAATCTTCTGGCTACTGTGCACGTGCACACGCATACACCTGATTGGAATGGACATGAACAACACATCTTGAAGAACAAGGATTACGAGAAGGTGGGTAACTTTTTTTTACCATGTTTGAGTACAGCTGTGAACATGTTGCAGTGTAGGCAAGGCAAGAGTTTGCTCAGGAACTGGGATAACCTGGTGGGGGTGAGCGGGCAAGCGATACAGGTGACAGCTGGAATGTGTTGGCAGAGCTTTGTTGAGACTCTAGGACTGGAATCAAATAGGGTAGTGCAGATCAAGAGTGAGGGGTATTGGCAGAGCTATGGAGGGCCTGGACCCCTGGAGCTGGGACAGGAAGAGGTGCTCCAGGGTTAGGATGAGAATCCGCTAGTACAGCTGCCTGGGGAAATACACAGTGCACCTGCTTGTGCCTAGCCCTAGGCCCCTGCTACCTTCTATTCCCTTTTCAGTCTTTAAAACCCAGTTACCCCTGCTTCAGTAGGTGTAGGGAGAAAGAAGGGTTAATGCCTGTGGACCTATGTCTCTGGTCAGAAAGCCCAGTCCTGTCTAGCACCAGATTTCCTTAAACATATTTAATGGTCTTCAAATAATCCCCCTTTTTATCAATACCTGAAAAGGCCCCCTAACAGAGTGTGGCTAATCCGCTAATCCGATACATTCTGCAACCAATGAGATGAATTGATCTTCTCTCCAGGGTGTTATGACTGCTGGCCCAAGATGCATTGGCAGAGCTGTGTGGCGTGGGGTCCTGTCTGTACTATGCCTGGCAATACTCAGTGCCTTTAGTTTGTTGTTTTCATAAACACCAAAGTCCCCCAATGAACAAAATTTGGATTTTTTTATTTATTTATTTATTTTATTTTATTTTTTGCATCTGGCTGTAGAAATCCACCCCTCAGTGTTGCAGTAGTGGCTTGCTGAGCTCACATCAGTAGAGCTTGAGAGAGAGAAGGTGAACAGGGGCCAGGAGCCCTGTTAAGGACTGGAGGAGGAGACATTAATTAAGTCACAATGACCTGCAGGCTGCTCAGATGCATCTCAGTGCTTTAGAAGTGTAGACCAACAATTCCAGCCCTGGGCACCTAACGCTGCTGACTTCAGTGGGAGCTGTGTCTACTCAGAAGCTCTGAGAACTGGCACCTTTATTTGGGAGCTTAATAGGAGGCACCTCAGTGAGAAAACTGCAGTCTGCTGGCTTTGGTGCAAACGTGAGCTTGGCCAGTCACAGCGCTGAGAATGTATGTTCAACATGATAATTACAGTAATTACTGACGTTGGCAGTAACCCCAGAGATTGTTCTGAAAACCAGCTTCATCCTCGCTATTCCTGTGTTTTGCTTTTTGCCATTCTGTTGGAAGATTGGTTAGTTCCATGATTTTCTGATCAGTTTCCCTTTCTGGCTCTCCTGTCCTAGCCTAGTGCTGCAATGGTTGGGTTACAAATGCTGCAGAAATCTTTAAATCCCAGTCATTCTTTCTGAAATGAAGGAAAAGAACCATGAACATGGATTTGTTAATGGCAGGATTGTTTAAACCCCTCCACCCAAACCTCCTCTCCTGCCCCCAACCAAACGGAAATCCCATCTAAACTTCATGGCAATCGGTCCCCTTTGACATTTTGTACCGTAAGCAGTTGTTGCACTGCCTGATCCACTCTTTCCTACAGGGCACACACTGTTTTGTGGCCCACACTACAGCTGTTGGTAGTGTTCTTCCATCCTAGCAATTGTTTTTAATGGTGAAGGAGTGGGAGGAGGGAAGGGTCCCCGAGGGACTATTTAACTTTCACACCTGCCTTCATGTTTCTCCCCAGGCAGGTGACCGGAGCTTGGCACAGCCTGTTTCTAACGTAATCACTAGGAAAGACATTTGTAACAAGGTCTGACCCATGGCAAACTTTAAAACAAACACAAACAAACTCCTGCATTCAATCGATAACTGGATCAATGGGTTATTTTTTTTTTCCCTCTCAGGGAAGATTCTAGGGCTGTGTTGACTCGGTCTGTTGAGATGGCTCTGCATATGTGGCTGTTTCCCAGAAGGCTGAAACTTTAGGGCCAGAATTTCAAATGCTTAGTGCCCAAAATTGGGGCCAGATTTGGGGTGCATGTCAGGTGCTAGGTTCTTGGGGAAAATCTGGTCCATAACATCCATTGCTGGATCCCATGTTTAACTGGTCGTGTCTTGGGCATATAAAAAACTTGAAGGTGGGCGAGACCACTCAGTTTTGGAGATAGAGAGATCCTTTCAGGGGCTGGTGATAGCAAGAAGTGTGTGTGTGTGTGTGTGTGTTCCTGAGCTTTTGGGCAGCTTGCAGATTTGGATCTGGACCTTGTTCTACTTTGAATCTACTTCGTGTGTGTGTGGGGGGGGGGGGGGGGGTTCCTGAGCTTTTGGGCAGCTTGCAGATTTGGATCTGGACCTTGTTCTACTTTGAATCTACTTCTGCTCCTTAACTCTGTCCTCTTGATTCTGTAGGGCCAAGTAACATATTAGTGCAATGGTTCTTCAGCCAGTGACGCATATGGCAAATCCCATGGCAAGTTGTGGGATAGTAGTATTTTCTACTATTTGACCATCGCTGGCAGTCATTTTGTCTCTTTTTAAGCATCTTAAATGGAAAGCTGATTGACAGCATGTTATAGTTAATTGCAGTGCCCCCGGGCTGGATGGGTGGCAGCATCCATCATAGCTAGTAACTTTAGTCCTGTTATGTCTTGGTAATAAACAGCTAGAAAAGATTCCCCCAGGTTTGGTAACCCAGCACACTTCCCAGACACCACGACTGTGTGTCTGAAAGGCAGGTCCAGTCCCGCATGTGCTGTGCTGTGGCTGATCCACTCCATGGTGCTACGTGTGACCAGGGTTGCTATCCTGGAGATTCCTTCTGGGGCCATAATCTCAATAAAAGTAGAACCCTTGGGCCCCATGACCTGATCCCCGGCCCTGCTGTTTTTTTAGTTTCACTGTATATGACCCCAGCCAAATTGTTGGGGGAGACATAGTCACCCTGGAGATCGCTGGAAGCAAAATCTGGGTATTCGCTAAGCCTTGATTAGCCTTCATTATGAAGAAATGGGAACTTGCTGACTGGCCTTCATTTTTGCCTTCAATGCTTTGTGGTCATGTGCTCTATGTTTTTATCCTGGAGTATTGGGTTAGCCAAAGGCAGGTCATGGTCTTGTGACGGTTCCTCTCTGTGAATTCTGGTCAGGGTGGGTTTTTTTTAACCTGGAGATTAAACTTGTTTAAAATGAGACTGGAGAAAGTCTCCTTAGGAGCAAGGAGGGTTTCATTCCAAAACACAGGCCCAACTCAGGCTGCAAGCATAGCTGCTCCGAGTCCTCTTGACCGGCATGGGCTGGGGAGGAATTGTCTGGCCCCTGGCAGAGCCCTATGGCAAACTAATGCAGGGTGTTTAGAAAGGAAACATGGGCTTGTGGTGAGGTACTGGGCTGGGACTCAGGAGATCTGTGTTCAGTTTCCAGCTCCACTGGCAACCCTGTCTGACCTCAGGCAAGTTGCTGAATCTCTCTGTGCCTGTTGCGCCTTCGGTAGAATGGGTTTAGTAACAGAGGGGGTTGTGAAGGTAAATCCCCTGATATTTATGAGGCTCAGACACTACAGTTGGGGAGCTGTATGAGTCCCTAAAGAGAGAAAGAGAGAGGACCCGACAGAGTGTGTGGGAATTCAGTCAGGTGCAATGTACATAATAGAAGACTTGCCTATGTACACATTGGTTGGGGAAACCCTGCAGCCACCAGCCATGCCCAAGTGTGGTGTGCTGTGGTGGTAGCTAGCATGGCTCTGGCTGCAGCCCCACCCCGGTAGGGCCTCAGTCACCTTTCTAACCAGGTTCTGATGTCCAAGGCTGATTCTGTTTAGTTTACAGGGCTTGGCAGCCAGGAGACAGAATACCCCAGATACCCCATCCTCCACCCCTGTTTTGGTGAATGGAACCCCCATGTACTCACTGCCTGCACCCATTGTCTGGATGGGCCCTTGTGAGGGCTTGGGGACAGTGGGTGAGGGGTGAATATAGGGATCTCTCAGAAGTATCCAGGGAATCGTCAAAATGAACAGTGGCTGGATACCTGCCTGTCACAATAGTGTAGTTTCAGCAGTGATACAAAGTGATACAAAGAAGGCCTCAGCGTGGGTCTCTGGTTTCTACCATGCCTCCCCTTGACACCAGAGAATGCAGCATGGCAAGAGTTACACATTCCCCATGGGCCTCTTCTGCACACAGACAGACATGCTTATGTGGGCACATTCACGTCCACACACGCTGGTGTGGGCACGCTGACACATGCACATTCATGTGCATGCAAATACAGACTCCCACTGGTATGGGCATGCTTGTACAGGTTTACATAGATATGCTCAAGCAGGCATTCCCATGCATACAGACTCCCGCTGACATGGGTACACTTGCTCACTCTCACACTTGCGGTCTTGGTCACATGCACATGGATGCAAGCTCACACACACACACTGACATGCTCATGCACACACATGGACAAGCAGCAGAGCTAAGCCAGCTGTAGTCTATTTTTGGGAGGACTCCTAAGAGTTTGGAACGTATTTCAGATGTTACAATCTTAGACGGGGGAACGCAAGAACAGATGGCTGGAGGGTTCAGAGCAGCAGCCCTGCTGGGAACTGATATTTATAGGTGGATTTAGCCCTTGTGTGGTCTTTGGAACCACCTTTAAAGGCACAAGCACAGAATCTCTGTTCCAGAAGTGAGCTGCGAGGACCCACATAACAACCAAATCCAAATATGCGTGGTCCTTTCCCTTCTGTCTCTGCGAGTCACACTGGCATCCAGATCAATTAGTGATCCAGCTTGGAAATCCACAGTAACATGCTCCTCCTGATTCCTTGAGTGTGGGGATGTGACTGTCTCTGCACTGTCAGCCTGGGCTGTTGGCTTAGCTGTGCTCATTTTTCCATTTGTCTTGTTTAAATTGGGGCCCGTCTGTCTCTTCTGAGCTGCCTCCAGGAGCTAGGTCTATGAGTGCTCAGATGAGCCTGCAGTTGCTGGATTAGCAAGACTAGAGATATCTAAACAATCGCAGGGCTAGCCTTCTTGCCCTGTTTATGCCAATGGCCACCCAGACTCTTGCCTTGTCTGCTGAGAGGGGAGACATTGCAGCCTAGAGAAACATTTGCTCCTGGGCAGAGTCCCCTGTGAAGGTGCTTGAGCCTCTCCATAAAAAAATCCTTATATCTGACCTCTTCAGTGCCTGTGCCTGATGTTTTAGATGAAGAACGTACTAAGTTAGTTGAGCAAAGCTGGTCATGGAGCATGGAATACAACCTGTCAGTGCTTTGCCAATGGCTGCAGACTCATCCCTAACCCTTCCCCTAAGAGCAGTGAGCTCCCCAGTTGGGACCTGAAGTTCTACTGTACTCTTTATCTTGTATAGTGCATCTTACACAGTATCCCAAAGGGCTTTGCTGAGATGAGTAACTTCAGAGGAAGAGAGCAATTAAGAGGCAAAGGAGGAAAGTGATGTCTTCACCTGAGACTTGGCGTGACACAGGAGCTGCTGTGGAGAAGGCTCTTGGACCGACAGGTGAAAAGCAGGGCGGGGAGGGAGGGATGTAAGATGCCGGGCAAATCCACTTAGGCCGCTAAACATAAGAAATCGAATTATCAACTTTGGTCTGGAAATGAATGAGAAGCCAGCAGAGCTCCTGAGCCAGAGCAGGAGGCTGATACCCAAAGGGGTATCTGAGCAAGTCCGAGTGAAGGGACAGTGGAGACACTGGCCACACTTTCAAGGTTAGTGCTGTCAGATTAGTGGGTGGCACTGGACTGTAGCTGCTGATGAGAGAGAGCCTGGTCACTTAGCCTATGTGGGAGATGGAGGGGGGAGGTCCAGGCTGGAGGTGGAGACGGACACGCATCACAATGTCTAGCTACCCATTAACACACTAGGCTTTCTACTGCACTGTAGCCAGCATGGTGTGTACCAGTGCCTGTTCCTAGCAGGTTGGGATCCTGGGGTGTTAATGTCTGTACTCTGACTCACACAGGGCTGTGGTTGTGTCTTCTGTCTGCAGTGCATGAGACATCCAGAGTGACTCGGGGAGGCCAAACCCAGCACATTTCAGTGATACGGACCAATGCAGGGTCTGGGAATCAGGACTCCTGGGTTCTTTTCCTAGCTCAGCTGCTGACTCACTCTGTAACCATGGGCAAGTCACTTCCCTTTTCTGTGCGTTCGTCTGAAACCTGGGGATGTGCTTTTCTGTCCTCGCTGAAGGGGTTGAGAGGGTAGGTTAATGTTGGTTAAGGGCTTGGCCGTGCAGGGGACAGAGTGCCATTAACACCTAAAATCCTCCCTCACCCCAGAGGAGACTTTCCACTATATGAACTTAAAGGGCAGCAGCTGCTACCTGGACCCTGCACTGCTGCTTTTCTTTCCTGTCTGAGGTTGAGATTTGTGTCCTTGGAGCTTGCATGTGTGCTGTTTGGCAATTCCCAGCACTTCCCTGGAGCCTTGGCTGGGCTGCAGGAAGCTCTAGTGTACTTCAGGCAACAATGTTGTGGTTTCTAAGGCTTGGCTTGTCCCCTCTCATTGTCCCCATCGTTCTGCCATCTCAATCTTTCTTCTCCTCTCTTTTCCAGTTCAGAAGCAGTAATAAATTTTACTGACATCTCCCCTACTAAGCTGCTGGTAATTGCTGCTGTGTGCCCCTCACTGTTTAACATGATGATTGTCTCCTCTTCCACGCACACCCCCTTCAACCTCTGCTGCTTTATCTTTCTCCTAATTATGCAGTAGATCCTATACCGGCCAAGGTGGGAGCCAAATGTTCTCTTACAGTTGTGCCCTGCTGGCAGCACAGAGTTGGGGAGAGGGGGAGCGAGAATTTTTTTTGTTTGTTTGGCTTCTGTGGCCAACCACCTTTGCCCCACGTTTGGAATCCTGCCTTGGAATATGCCTGTGGGGTGAAGGGAGAGCCTTGTACCTCCTGGCACCAATCCCCCTGACTTTAGAATAGCTCGTTATGTTGCTAGTCATGCTCTGCAGCTAGCATGCAATGGCTTAGAAAACATAGCAAGGAACCATCCTGCTGCACTTTAGAAGCTTTGAATGCATCTGTCTCTATTCGGATGTGGCACTGGCTCCTGTAATAAATGATCGTTGAGGGAATAGAAGCCAGGTTGTTCAGCAGCATGATGCATCTTCTCAGGATGGCTTGGTAACCTTTGGCAGCGGATTGCTGTGTCCTGTGTGGCTCTGACCACATCTAGATCTGTGTGCAGGGCCGGGGAGATGTACTCACTCTCTTCCTGTACCTGACCAGGGAGGAGGAGAGTGCATGGCAGGAGCAGTACACCCATTTGGTAACTCCCAGTGCCAGAAATCTGCCCACACTTGCCTGCCCTCCCACAATAGCCCAATTGTTCCTGCCAAAAGCAAGGAGACTTCCTGCAGTTCCCTGGGCATTGTTAACCCTCTGGTTACCAGCTGCAGAACCAGCAGTGTGTTCCTGGTCAAGTGCAGAGTGGAAGGGGTAGGGGGCAAATGGGGAGAGCTTCTGCTGCCCTTGGGCTAGTGGTGCAGCTTGGGAAGCAGGAGCCCCAGTTCTAGTGCTTCCCCACAAAGTTCTGTTGGTTGTTACCATTTCAGAAGATGGGTAGCAGATGCCTTTGTTGAAAATGTCATCCCAGCATCCCCCAAGGAGAGCTGTATCCAAGGGGATGTAAGCCGGCAGAAAGGGGTCCAGCTGAGCTCCTACAGCCTCTCCCCAAACGAGAGCAGGGGGAGAGTATTCTGCATATTTCTAGGGTGCTGCTTTCTGTGGTATCTAGGCAAGGTGACTTGCTACTCTGGGGGCAGCCCAGCCTGCACCTCTGCACACACAGAAGGATCCAGGCCATCCATCCTCTGTTACTCTGGCACAGTGTCCGGGACAGGAAGTGCCTCTGGATGTGGGGAGATGGGGCGCTAATTCCAGTGGCTTAGATACTGGCATGGAAACCATTTAAAGCAATCTCAGCTCGATCAAAGTGCCCTCTTCCTTCCTGTGCTGTAATGTGATCATGAGCCCAGGAGCTGCTCTTGGGCTTCTCTGGTTTCTGACTTCTGTGGCTTTAAAGACAGCCCTGAAAGGAACAGACATGCTTCACCAATGCACTCACACAGCATCGATACAGGCCCGCTGTCTGGAGCGGGACATGGATAGAAACAGCATCGTGTGTGTGTGTGAAAGAGAGAGAGAGAGAGGAGTATAATGAATAGTGAATGTAAGGCAGTGCTGCTGAGTAGTGGGCTGTGGGAACCCAGAATCCTGGGTTTTGTTCCCTGCTGTGGCTCATGTGCTATGGCTGTGTCTACGACAGCCATCTTCCCACTACCAGAGACCACCTGCAGGGGTCAAGACAGGATCCCTCCCACAATGTGTTCTGGGTTTTGTTTTCATTTTTTAATCTCCTTATGCAGAAGCATCCGGGATGTCTGTGGCTGGAGATAGAATATAGGAGGGGTGGGCACCAAGCATTCTGGTGCTTGGCTGGCAGGTTCTTGCTCACATGCACATGCTCTACCCAATTGCCATATGTGGGGTTGGGAGGGAATTTTCGCCTAGGCCAGGTTGGCAGGGACCTTGTTGAGGGGTTTTTCAGCTTCTTCTTCACTGTGTGGGTGTAGGTCACTTACTAGGATTATCTGGGTGTATCTCAATCATGTCCCTGCCATCGTGGGGGGCTCCTGCACTGGTGCACTTCAGTCCCTCCTATTCGCTGCCTGTGGCATGTAATAGTCTCGTTTCTTGAGGGCTGTAATACCTTGGTCTCATTTCAGTTGTTGGGTTCAATGTGCAGGTGCTGGTGGCCTGTGACGTACAGGAGGTCAGACTAGATGATCTGGTGGTCCCTTCTGACTCTTTATGTCTCAGGGAGGAAGGGTCAATGCTGGCGCCCCGACCTCCCCCCCATGTTTTCTGGGCAAGGGGGGCTGCTCGAGGTGTTGCTGTTGTGTGTGTTAGCACAGGGTTTACTATTTTTTTTCTCTCATGCATGTTGATATGTTGTGACTCCTCTGTGAAGACTCTGTAGCTAAGGGTCTGGGTGAGTTTCAGTTATAAACATTATAAATCCATTCAGAGTTGAAGCTTGGCACAAACTCTCAGGCCCAGAGATGACTATTTTCCCCCTTCCAACTGCAGAGACTCAGACCAGCTGAGGTGGGGGCTCAAGCTGCAGACATCTCTTTGGAACACCCTGCTACCCTCAAGTCTGCATAGACCCAATCTCTGTCCTTGCTCACTCAATGCCGACCTGTGATGCGGTACAACAGGACTTTTCTGAGGGTCACATGAAGGCAGAGCCCTGTGGAATTGCCACAGCATTCCTTCTGTTACAGAATTATGCTTCAGAATGGTGAGGGTTGGGGTGAAGAAAGGGAGGAGGTGCTGCACTAGTTGTTCCAGAATCCTGGGGGGAGTCTCTCCAGCTCTGAGTTGTGTTTATTTCACAGTGATTGTCAGTAAGCTGCCGTCCCAGTGCCAGATGCCCCATTTCCCACTATGGACCTACAAAACACTATGGACCTAGCTTCCTACCCCCACACGTTTTCAGTGCAGTAACAGGTCACTATGAAAATCAGTCACATGTTGAATACAGAATGTATTAGGCAGAGTAAAATAAATGGAAATGACCATCCTAGTGATCAGCCCCAACCTTTCTCTGAGTGTCTTACTGCACTAAACGTAATTGAAGCTGCCACAGAATTTTTGTCTGGCTGCACCATAACTGCGGAATCCAAGCACCTGACCACAGAACACGGCCTGTTGGCTACAGGAGCCACTGCATACCTTGAAATGAGCCCCAGTGAGCGCTAAACACTTGCTAGGGGCTCTGTGGTTGGAAAGCCAAGGGGTATCTGCATGCAGTCTGCTGCCTGTCTGCTGGATCTTGACAATCCTGCCTGCAGTCCCTACCCACAGAGGAATGATCTGTGATCCTAATGGCTCTTTCCGTTCTGTGACCTGGCTGAAGTGATGACACTGAAACAACAATAACTCTTGTTGTTTGGAGTACCTTGCTTCCTGCCTGTGCAGTCCAGACACTCCAGTATCACCTGGTCTCTCTGGTCCTTTCTTCTCTTTATGAGGTGTGTGTGCAGGTAGCTTCTGTTAGGCTGACTGACTCAGCATCCCCACCTGCATCACCCACTAACTCCCAGGACTGGGCCTGAGGGATTGGTTTAGTGATCTCTCTCTCTCTCTCACACACACACACACGTGTCAGTGAAGGACTGGAAATGGCTTAGGAATACTCATACCTAGGATTGCCAACCCTCCAGTATTGTCCTGGAGGATCCAGGAATTAAAGCTTAATCTTTAATTAGAGATTGTTGTGGGATGAAACCTCCAGGAATACATCCAATCAAACTTGGCAACCGTACTCATATCCTCAAGAAACTCACTCTTTCTCACCTCCTTGCCAGCTTTGTGGATGTTATAAATTAACAAGGCATCTTTTCCTTCTGTGCAGGAGTCTCTGTAGGGAGCACTAGGAAAAGTTGTTTGTTGGGCCTGACCCCTAAAAAGTAAGCTGTTGTGTGGCATCACTGTGCTGCTGTTAAATTTCTGCCATGCCTCACTCGAGTAGGGCTGCATTTCAGTGCTGGGGGAGCGATTCCTGTCGTTAGTCTGCTGTACCTCGTAGGGTGATTGGAGAATTAGGAAAATAGAGTACCTAAAGGGCTTGGAGACACTGGTCTTTTTGCTATAGAAAAGCAGAATAACCTGAGACTTGGGCTAGTGCTGTGGAGTGTGTCTCACTTATGTGCGCCCACCAGAATGGGAAAGCCTGAGAAACTTCACGTGAAGGTGGGAGGAAGTCTTCTGGGACAGGAAGCACTGTGGAGCTGTGATGCCCTTTCAGGATGTTAGGGGGGAAAACCCCTAGTGGTGTCCAAATCCTGCACAGCAGTGCAAAACCCAAACTCTGATACAGTGGTGGAGAGGGGGAGTGCTCTGTGCTTGCTCATCCCACTCTGGGCTTTTCTTTCCCCTTCCCCTGTCTCTCCCACCCCCAATCCAGAGGCCCCTGTGCTGAAGTTTCGACACCCTCAGACTGTCCCAGCTCCTTCCGCTCTGGCGATCTCTTACAGGCAGCTGCCACTGCTTTGCTAGCAGGATTCTAGCTGCCTGCTCTGACGCTGCACTGTAAAAGCCATGTGAAAGGTCGCCCACGGTGGAATTTCCTGCCAAGCAGATGTGTGGCTATTTCCCCTTTAACCTTAAACCCCAATGCGCCTTAGTCATGACTGCATGCAAATAAGAGCAAATGGGGGTGTGGGGAGCTGCCGGGAAAAGGAAGCGACCTCAGTCAAGGTTTAAATATAGAGCCAAAGTTTTTCGCTGCATGCCAGGCCTGTTGTTTATAATCTTGGAGGAGTGTTCGGTGGCTTCTCATGTCTCATCTGAAGCCGAGGCTCATACAAGGCAGCACAGTTAGAAAGTGTGCAGTGTGAGAACAGTACAGGGCAGCCACCCCTGCACTCCCAGCTGTCTCCATCATTTCCCTGCATGCCAGTGCCTCGCATTGGTGGTAGTGTTATACAGATGTACGGCTCTGTGATTTAAGCTGCTCACTAGGGTATAAGTAGTCTAGCCCAAGTCCCCTGACGCTACTCAGAGGTGATCATGCCCTTTATGCAAAGCTGTTGGGGCTCAGAGTGGGCCATCAGGTCAGAGTAGGGGAACCTGAATCTTTCCCAGTCAGGAGTACTTTAGAGGCTACCCAGGAAAGTTAGGGCTGCAACTGATGTGTGTGGTATGTAGAGAAGGGCCAGAGCACACTTACGTAATTTAAATTCCCCCTGCCCTTGGGTAAAAATTAGTCTTGTTCATTGCCCTGTAAGGCTCCACAGAGCCGAACCTTTGCTGGTCCCTAATAAAGCAGAACGAACGCAGCAGCTACCCTGCTCTTTGATATGGAGATACGGACTTGTTTGGACTACAGGTCCCAGCATGCAACCTGACTGGTTTACTGGATCTGGCCAGAGGATTGCACCATGGGAGTTGTTGTCCACATGGGCTGCACCCCTGTTCAAAGCAGGAGGTGATGACAGTTTGCATGGCTTAGAGTCTCTGTTTCTGGGAGGATTTTATGCAGATTGTTGAGGAGCCTTCAACTGCACTAGGATGGGGGAGTGCCTTGAGATTTCCCTGGCAGTTCACAGCAGAATTCTCCATGCACTGTTTATCTGAGTTGGCATCAACTGGGTTCCTGCCAGTGGCGCATAAGGGCTACATGGCTCTACTCCCCCATGCCATCTGCAGCACTTGTAGTAACTACTCCCTGGAATGCTGTTGTTCACAGATTCAGGACTTGGGGCCAAGGGAAAGGGTCCAAATTGCAAGTAAAACCATTGCTGTGTGGTGTCAGAGTTGTCTGCCTTGCTGGAGGTGAGTGAGTTTGCCAGTTCTCAGTCCCAGCTGTTGTAAGGCCTGGGAGTTTAGCTGAATCCCCTGTGCAACTGTGACACCTAGTGGCACAAGATCATAGTCCACGGGCCAGGTTTAGAGACAGGCTACTCACCAAGACACCACTAAAAGTCTCCTCATTGCAATCTCTGGCGTGCTGAGGTTGGGTTGAGCTGGCTGACAGCTCCTCCATGTTGGGATCTGAAGGAGAATTCCCTCAATTTGCTACAAGTTTCTGGAGTGGCCTGTGGGTTTAATCCCAAGAGGCACCGACCATCCTCATGCGGGCAGATCCAAGAAGACAGAGTAGGCAACTCTGTGTGAGGGTCTCACTTGCGTGGAATGTACCTTGAGTGCAGACAGGGAGTGTGAGTGGCCTGTCTGATCCCCTGGGCACAGGGTTCCCGATGGAAATGTATGCCACACCTGTGAAGGGAGAGTTTAGTCAAAGGCAGGAGCCCCCTGGGTTTTTTTGCTTGCGGAGGTGTAAGTGGCCTGGCCTGCATTCCCTGACACTGTAATGCCCCATGGGTGAGCCCTGAGAATAATGAGCTTAGTAGCCTGTTCTGAAGCTGCTGGCCCTTGGGAGATGGGACTGTTGTGGGAGAGACTGACCTTAGTGGTGTTAGAGCAGGGAGAAGCTCAGGGAAGGGAGTCTGGGTATTACAGGCCAGGCACTGACTTATCCCGTTCTCCTCTGTCCGAAGGGGATGATAGCTGCTTCCCTCATGAGTGCAGCCCCTTAAGACTCTCTGCTGAAAAGGAGCTACAAAAATGTAAAGTATAATTGTTCCCTTCCCCTCTTGGGGCTGAGAGAAGTGATGTTTGTGCCCTTTAAGAGTTGTCTGTGCTCTGTGTGGGAGCCCTGCCCCAGGCACGCTGGGCGGGAGGCTAGGTGCTGGGAGCTCTGCATTTGATGTTACTAGGTAATACCTGAGCTAGTCTGTATCCCCCTGGCCCCAGGAGATGAGGCTGAGTCTCAAGTGAGTCACTGGCACTTGCATATGACAATCCCTTCCTGAACGCCTTTGATTCTCAGGTAATGGAGTGATAGTAGCTAGCAGTGCCCTAGGCCCAGTGAAGCCCTCTGTGCCCAGGGGCCAGGCTGCCTGCAGCAGAGGGGTGCGGAGAGGAGGAACGTTAGAAGGAGACACTGAGGAAGCAAGTTCACTTATAAAGCAGCTGACCCACTCCACTGGCAGCGGCTGCTGCTAGTGATTCAGAGCTGCCTCTAGGAGAAACTAGAGAGACCAGGTGGGTGAGGTAATATCTTTTATTGGGCCAACTTCTGTTGGTGAGAGAGACAAGCTTTCGAGCTTACACTGAGCTCTTTTTCAGGTCTGGGAAACAAGAGTGTCATAGCAAATTACAAAGTGGAACAGATTGTTTAGCATAATAGTTAACACACATTTCAAGGGACCATTCAAGGTGAAGTGTCTGTACACTGGTTCCTCCCCGACCTCCCAAATCAGGTGAGCAGCTTGAGCTAAAATAGCATTAACCCTTGAGCTGCTGGTACGAAAAGATAGCTGTGGTGCTTGAGGTACGGACTGTTGGTGTTGTATTGTACAGAGGCCTACTGTCTGAAATACCCAGGGACTCCTTTGGAAAGCCACATGGGTAGATAGGGCATGCAGGGCATGGTGCCAGGTACCGATTGTTTTAGTTCAGCCTTTGGCATGGGGAGTGAAGTACTGGGTGGAGCGCCTCTTGAATGGGGAGCCAGGTGTGATCTTGGCGGGAGGGAGAAATTGGGGGCTGGGTACCATGTGTGAATTGGGGAGGGGGTAGATTTGCTGAGGGAAGGAGCCCTCAGGGATGATGGGGAGCCCAGCACTCCCTTCTCATGCAGTGCAAACACCTGCTGGGCACCACAGGCCAGCACTGTCTTGGCAACACATGGCCTGGCCAAACCTCGAGCACCTGGACTGGGAGGGCCTCTTCATCACCGTCTTTCTCATCCCCTCCTTAGCAGTGCATAGCCTTGTCACAAAATGTCCAGGCCTTTCCACATTCTTTGCCAGGTACTAAGGGGTTTGGGCTGCCTGCAGGTGAGGAGTGTAGCACTGCAGCACATTCAGTCATTGCCATCTCTGCTGAAAAGGATCAGTTAGTGCCAAGTGTAGTGCTGTGTGACAAAGTCCACTCACTGGAGCGCACCTCCTGCTGTCCATTACAGGGATTAGCTCCGCCAGCCGGTGTGCCCCCTCCAGGCAGTGCCTCTCCTGTCATTGTCTCTACTTGCAGACCAGTCTCAGTTCAGGTACTGCAGCATTCTCTTCATGATTCAGCCCTCCGGCTGTATCACCATCCATTTCTTCACACTTCTGGGGGGCGGGAGGGAGAAGTATCTTAGTTCAACCATCCAGCCACTTCCCTAGTGGCAGGTGTGGGATGACCTGAGCCCGTTCAGTACTCTGGGTCCTAACCCAGGGACCCTGTAGATAGCAGCCTCCTGCTGCATCTCCTTAACTTCACTCAATGCTGCTTCTGTTCCCTGGGCCACTTCTCTGTAACCTCAGCACCTTCTTCACCCTCTTCTCAGGGCTCTCAGTCAGCCAGAAGCTCCCTCTTGCTCCCTCAGTCCCTGCCAGCATCTGCTCTGTCCAAGGTGCTACCCTTCCTGCAGCCCACTAGGAACACAGGCCTTACTCCTTAGGCTCCCTGCAGCAGCTGACTGTCTCTGCCCTGATTGACTGCTCTGTGCAGCTTCTCTCCAATTGGCTGATCCTTGCACAGCATCCCTAGGCTGCTTTTAACCCCTTCCTTTTCCGGTGTGGGGTGAGGATCTCATCATGTGATGTGTTTGAACAGAGGCCACCAAATAGCCATGAAATGGGAATGGCTTCCATTCTCCTGCTGGGTTTAGATTTAGAGGCTCCACAGCCCAGGACCTGCTCTTCTCAGCAGCCCTTCCTGCTCTCCTGCTGGAATTTCTTCCTCCAAAGACAAATCCTTTGGCTCTGCCAGCTGCAGCTGGTAAATGTGACTAAAAGCACCTGTGCTGCTCTCTTTCAGGATGGGAGCACTCATGCTTTCAAGGGCCAATGCACAATGCGCATATAGAAAGAAAATTGCTGCCACAGAAAGGCACAGTTGTTATGGTGTTAAAGCAACAGGTAGGGACTTGGCAATATTAGTGGACTACCAGCACTCATGCCTGGTCCTGATCCAGGTAAATGTGGGTCTGCAGCCTGCTCCTGATGCCTGTCCTCTGCATCTCTCCTGCCTGTGGCCCCCCTCACTGGCCACTCCCTGGAGTCCCAGATCATAGTATTTTGTTTAATCCTGAAGGATCCCAAAGTGTTTCATAAACTCTATACGCAGCCCTGCTGAAATACTCTCTACCCCAGAGGTGGGTGCATCAGGCATGTGCACTGCACAGTGACCAAGCCCAGCCTTGTCTCTCCCATAGCACCTATGGGAAAGCAATGATGAGCTGGGGTTTCAGGGTCTTGCCCAAGAGCCCTGCACCTGTGGGATGGTTAGAGTGGTGGGGGGCAGAGGTCCACACCCAGAGCAAAAGCCAGAGGCTGCAGAATTCCACAGCAGGTCACTGCTTCAGCAGCACCAATGACATCAGTACACCAGCATGGTGAGAATAGCATAAGGGGATCCTGTTATCTTATGTAGTGGCTGGGCCAAGGGGGGCTGGAGTGCAGAGCTGCACCAGGGCTGGCAGCCTCACATGGGAGAGCGGTTCAGATAGGGAATCTGCAGTTTTCCCCTTACATGCTGCAGTCCAGATCTCACCAATGCTCTTGGCCCCACTAAAGAGCTGCATGTCATGGCAACTGAGGGATTCCCCAAGAATCGTCTAGGTAACAAAGAATGAGGACTAGGCTGAGGTCCTTGGATCTTTTGGGTAGCAGAATAGGGTGTTGGGGGCAGGACAAGGTCTCAGGAGATTCTGGGTAACAGGATCTAGGGCTGTTCCTCGGGCACTTGGGGAGGGAGGTTAATGTTCATGAATATGTCTCTTACCAGGACCTGCTCTGCCTGAGTTCAGCTGTGCTGGGGCTCTGTTCTCTGCGAGGCCCAGCTCCGACTGAGCAGTGCCAGTACCTCCCCTTGTAATTTAAGAGTTCTGAGATGTTTACCAGATGTGGGTATGGGCAGCTGGCTCCCAATAGCAGCTTGTGATTCTGGCCTGTTCTCTCACACAGTGCGGGAGAGCTCCTGCCTCAATGGAAATCAAAGCTCCCCAGCCCTGAATAGCCAGCAAGTGCCTAGATATTCGTGGCTTTTTTGCCTGAGCTCCGGATCACTGCACCACTGTGCAAATAGGTGATGGTCACATTAACACCATCCTATACCGAAAACCAACCGACCGCTATGCCTACCTTCATGCCTCCAGCTTCTATCCTGGGCACATCACACGATCCATCGTCTACAGTCAAGCACTGAGGTACAACCGCATCTGCTCTAAGCCCTCAGACAGAGACCAACACCTACAAAATCTCCACCAAGCCTTCTCCAATCTACAATACCTGCACGAGGAAATAAGGAAACAGATCAACAGAGCCAGACGTGTACCCAGAAGCCTCCTACTGCAAGACAAACCCAAGAAAGAAACCAACAGGACTCCACTGGCCATCACATACAGTCCCCAGCTAAAACTCCTCCAACGCATCATCAGGGATCTACACCATCCTGGACGATGATCCCACACTTTCCAGGCCTTGGTGGCAGGCCAGTCCGTTGCCCACAGGACAACCTCCCAACCTGAACATATTCTCAACTAAGTAACTGCACACCGCACCATTGTAACTCTAGCTCAGGAACCGATCCATGCAACAAACCTCGATCCCCAAACTTTCTGTCCATATCTAACACCGCGACACTACGAACCTAACGCGATCAGCCAGCCAATCACCGGTTCATTCACCTGCAACGTCCACCAATGTAATATCCGCCGTAATATACGCCATATAAGCCAGGCAAAGCCCTCTGCTATGTACTTCGGCCAAAACTGGACCAGCTTACGAATAAGGATAATGGACACAAATCAGATAATAAGAAATGGGCAATAGTACAAAAACCTGTAGGAGAACACTCAACCTCCCTGGACACATTATAGCAGATTCTTAGGTGGCCATCCCTGCAGGCAAAAAAACTTCAGGACCAGACGTTCAGAGAGAAACTGCTGAAGCTTCAGTTCATCTGGCAAATTTGCACACGTCAGCTCAGGATTAAACAAAGACTCGGATGGCTTTTCGCCAACTACAAAACAGTTTCTCCTCCTTGGGTCTTCACACCTCAACTGCTGGAACAGGGCCTCATCCTCCCTGATTGAACTAACCTCGTTATCTCTAGCTTGCTTGCATATATATACCTGCCCCTGGAAATTTCCACTACGTGCATCTGACGAAGTGGGTATTCACCCACGAAAACTCATGCTCCAAAATGTCTGTTAGTCTATAAGGTGCCACAGGATTCTGTGTCAGAACAGCTGTTTTTGGATCAAAAAGCAGAAGTTTTAAATTCTGGTCTCTCTCTCTCTGGTCAGAAGTGACTTGAGAGCCCTGGACCTCAGAAACGTTCCTGTTGAAAATTTTTTGGTGAAATCAGTAAGTCTCAATAAAACACTTTGGTCTCCACAAAACAGCATATTTCTACAAAACTACATCACTGAAAATATTCTGACCATTGCTACTCTTGACCTCTAGGATTTTCCATACGAGATGTTATTGGCCAGTACTAGTGACTCCCAATAGAGATCTGTAGGCAGGGGGTCCTGTTGTCTGGTGGGGAGCAGTCTTTGGGGTCTTTATTTTGCTGACCTATGAAGGGTGCTTAATGGGCTTTCTGTGGAAAACAATAGTTCTGGGCCCCTTGTTTCAAAGTAAGGACTTCCTGGTTGAAGGTTTGGGAGTATCCATGAGGTACTTCAGATCAGGGCCTCTTGTGGCATGATGGGGGCAGTTTAGCAGTATGTGAGAGAGTGTGTATTTGCAGTAGGAACCTATCTGTTACCAGAAGGACTGGCTGGAGGACAGAGGCAGGGATGAATATTTCTGCTTGCCGCATTGCTTTGTCATGCCCCATCTCTCCATGTATCAGGGGGTAGCTGTGTTAGTTGTTTTTGTAGATACAGACTAGGAGTCTGGTGGCACCTTAAAGACTAACAGATTTCCATGCATCTGAAGAAGTGAGTTTTTTTTACCCACAGAAGCTTATGCCCAAATAAATCTTAGTCTTTAAGATGCCAACGGGCTCCTTGTTATCTCACCACGTGTCCACTCATTGGGCATTTGCATTCTATGGGGCATGACAGCACAGCACGTGGAGAGCCCAATTCTGGTTTCACCTGTGCCCAGTTAACTCCAGATTTACTCTGCCCTGTTATGACCTCTTGACCAAGTGTCTCCTTGCTGACGAGTGGAGAGGTGTCACTGACATGGTCAGTCTCCTTCGTTCTCTAATTGTCTTGATTTTTGGTTTTCCATGCTTCCTTTCTTGCTGTTGCTCTGTCAGTGTGCCGTGCGCTCCCCTTTTGCTGGCTGGTGTGACTGAAGGATTGCACTGCAGTGGTATCAGTCTGCATTGAAATGTGGAAGTAGCAGGGCAGGCGGATTGGCTGCTGGGTGGCTTCCCTGCTGCTTCTGGAGGTGGGGGGCGGGGGAGCCTCTGTGTTCTTGTGGCTGCGTCAGGAATCTGTGTTATCGTCCTTTCAGTATGAGCAGGAATATGATTCACCAGAAACTCCTCCGAGAACACACCAGGGTTTCAAGTTGCTTGAAATATCAGCTACCAATTCTGGGACTGAGTGTGTGTCAGGTTCACTCCTCAGCCTGGAGTTTCCTCTTCCTCCATCGATCAGACTGAGACTGCAAGAGACTTATTGAAACCAGCTTTTTGTTTTATTTTTTTCCTGTCTAAAGGTCTTTTGATTTAGGTCTGCGGCTTGTTGAATGTGCAGAGCACCAAATACTTGCCTGTAATGTTTTGCAGCCATCTACAAAGGAGTGTAGAGGCATTTATTAAACTTCACTTATCCCTTAGCGCACTAGGTTATGCTCTCCATTTACTGATGGTGACACTGAGGCACATAGACATGAAATGTCTTGGTCAAGGTCGCTCAACGAGACAGTGGCAGAGCAAGGAATAGAATCCAGGAGTCCTGGCTCCTTGCTTTAACAACTAGGAATCAAAAGTTGCTGCTGTCTTTAAAGCTGCCAGGTGAGGGTAAAGTTTCTGCTAAACCCGCTGTCTTGTCACTAATTGTCAAGGGAGCCACATTTCTGTGCAGCCTCATTTTCTTTGATGTGTCCTTTCCAGGGATATTTTGGGTCATCTGTCACCCTGGGTCCATGTAGGTGCTTCTCAATGGATTTTCCATGGTCCGGTTGTTTAACATGTCTGCTGGACAATTTCCCTAAACCCTTCATCTGCCTCTTCCCCCAGAAGTCCATCATCTCCCTGCAGAGAGACTGATGGGGGAAGCGGCTTATCTCTCTGTGTATCTTCAACACGATGCAACTGTTGCTACTGCCGAAGGCACTGTAAAAACTTGCAGTCAGTCACTTCTGGCGGCAATCCTGTTGGATCTCACAGAGTAAGGGAGGACAGACTTCATTAGAATGTGAGTAGGAGAACCTCCCCAGAGAAACCTTGGATTAGCAGGGGGGCTTGAGTCAGGATTGGGGATTGGCAGTGTTGAGGGAGGGAGGAGCCACGGACTGAAATAACAGGGGCTGCTGATTGGCATCAAGGGCACTGACAAAGCAGTGTGTGGGGAGCCCAGGGCTGGAATTGGTAGGGGTCTGCTGGTCAAGATTGAGGAGGCATCAGAGAGCTGTGTGTGGCTATCTGCACTGTGTTTAGCTCAGGGAGATGGTGATAACCTTTCATGAGCACCAAACTCACCTGATTCTGTAACAGAAGGGGGAGGGAACTGAGGCAAATGCCTGATCTAAAGAGAAATCTTCTGAAGCCATGGCTTGACGAGGCAAATGGGGGCAGCTCACTGGCAATGGTGGTCACTAGGCTCCCCAGGGTTGTTCCATCCTAGTCTACACTAATGTTAACACGTGTTAGCTAACACATTTTTACATTTGACTTATTTTCCAAGTCCAGGCATGGCCTGGAAGGGGCTTTGCTAATTGCCGTAGAATGGAGCTGGGCTGGGAGGAACCAGGACTCTGCTCTGGAGAATCCCTTGCAATGGGGAACTTTTATTTACAGGGCACCTCATATCCAAATGCCTCCCAGTGTCAGTGAGATCTGAGAGAACCCAGCCCCAAAGGCAGCATGGCCTAATAAACAGCAGAAAACAGAGTTCTCTCTAACTCCTCTGCCAAACGCAGCAGACAGGGCCCCCTCCAAGCCCACAGTCCAAGCTATGGGAGACTTGGAAGGAAACCATGGCTACTGCTCAGACAATTTCCGTGTCTTAGTATGATATGGACACAGTGTCTGTGGGGAATGTCTTTGTCTGTGCCTGGCTGGGGTGCCTCTGGGGGGGCCTGGTATGTGGATCTCTGTTGTACATGCAGGATGTAAACAGTTTTTGTTAACTTTTTAATTTAACCATTACCTTTCCCCTTCACTATTGTAACGATTTATCATCGCTAAAGGGGCAATCTGTATAGCAGGTTCATTGCATCAGCCACAGAACCGTAACCACCATGATGGTGCTGTGTCCCACTTTTGTCTGTGCTTGGCGGAGCTGACTCTTGCCCAGACCATGAGCACTCTGTCCTGGTGCTGTGCAGTTCAGAGGGGCAGCCAGATGGTTAATGACTGAAGAGAGTACAGTGGCTAGTCAGCTGTTCCCTTGAGCTGGCAGCACAGGCCCCAGCCCCTGTGGAGCCTGTCAGCAGAATCCATAGTGATCAAGGCAGTCTGCTCACTGGTTTTGTCACCCATGGACAATGGAAATGTTCCAGGCATTGGGACTTTTATGAGAGAATCTCTGAAACCAGTTTTAAGTGTTCCTTGTCTTGTTTCTAGGGACTTTCAAGCCTGCTTGGATGGGATGGCTGGTGGGTCTCAAGCACCTAGACTCTCTAGAACCCATGGGTTTGAGTTCTAGCAAGACTGTCTCAGACCCTAATCTCCTCCACCCAGTGCTAGCAGCTTAGTAGGTATGTGTGATTTGTGTACTCAGACTTAAGCCCAAAGGCCTCTTGTCTGCCCTGGATGGCCATTAAGTGTCACCAAGCCTAGGCGCATTTCCTAGGGGTAGGAGTTTACACTCCAGTCCTTGGCCATGATTCTCCCCATCACTGATGCATACAGTACTGTGCCCTCCCACCTCCCTGAACTGGCAGCATCCTGGTGCTGCTGGGTGTCCTTGGTGAAGCACTTTGAAATCCATTTCAATGAGGTGCAGTGTCTATGTGAAACTTTGGACACCCTGCTGATCTCAAAGCATCCTGCATGCTGTGCACAAGGGGTGGCTACTGAGAGGAAGGATGGCATCATCTCTCTGCCTGCCAGTGGAGCCCCAGCCTCAAGTCAAGTGTGTGACCCGCAGGGCCTTAGTGCAATGTGCTGTGTAGACTGCTGGCTTCTCTGGGATCTCACAGCAGCAGGAGCTGCTGCAGGGCTTGCTGTCTGGAATGCCGTGTGGCAGCAGCAGTGGCTTCCAGAGGGGCTGAGGGCTCCCTGCAGGCAGCCTGTGTGCTTAATGCTGCAGTTTGCACCATATGGACCTTCTCCTCCTCTTCGCTCATCCTCCCAGTGTCTCCTTCCCTGTTTGCTCCCCTGCCCCTGCAAGCAGTTAGATAGAGCAATTGGCCAGGCACTGGGACAGCAGCACTGACATAAATCTCTCCTGGTGTGGAATGAGGGGTATAAATATCCAGAGAGTGATGTGATCTTTCCAGCTGCTATTAATAGGTCCCTGGAGAGAGAGAGAGCAAGCAAGCAAGACTGGCTGACACTTAAAGGGCTAGCTACTCCCTTAATGTGCTGTGAAAATTAATCAGCACCATAGCTCACCATCTTCCTCTAGGCTAAAGCAGAGCCCTCTGCTAGGTGTGTGGGGATAAGGAGGAGGAGGGAGCTGCTAATGACTTGCTAGTTAGGAAGCAGTGATAGGCCAAATGGTGCAGGAGAGATCTCACTTTACTAACTAGAAATGCTTGGGCGGGCTGTGTGGCAGCACTGCACTTGCAGGCCTGTGAGTCCCATCTGGTTTGGTCTCTCACCCACTGGCAAGGCAGGTGCTATCATCCCACATTTTGCAGATGGGGAAACTGAGGTACAACACTGTGAAGGGACTTGCAGAGGTTATGGGGGTACTGATGGCAGGTTGCCTGAGTTTGGGTCCTGGCTGACCTGACACTGAGGCTGTTGCTGTCTCTTGGACAGCACAGAGCAGCTGGCAGACTGGCTGCTCTGCTGCATCTTGTTCGAGGTCTACCATCCTGCTGCAGTGGAGTGGGACTTGGCTTTTCCCCCATTGCGTGTCCCCGGGTCCACTCTGAGCAGGTCAGAAAGGGCATCCATCCCACTGCTGAGCTGATTCAGTTCTATTTAGAGCCCTAGGGTTTGGATTGGTGCCCAGTGCTTCTGGTCCCTGGCTGACAGAAATAGCTGTGTTCAGTGAATGGGTAGGGCAGCCCGGCATCATGCAGCAGAGCCCAGGCAGAAGGGTGGTACCCTGTGTGTGGTGTGGTGTGGGGTGATCTCTTTGCCTGTGCACGGGAGGAGGCTCCTTTGTGAGCAGGGTGGTTTCTATAGGGTAGAGAGTTAAACAGAGCTGAACAAGCAGAGAACAACACAGCAGCTTCCATTACAGCTGGCTGGAGGCTCCCCCCAGGAAGTAAAAAGGGTGTGAAGGGGAATGTCTGTGTATCTTTAGGGCCAACACAGCAGAGGGACATGGGGTGTGTCTCTGGAAGATCCTGGCACAGTATGCAGGGTACTTCTCATGGAGAGTTTGAATACACTGCCCTGTTCCTTTCTCAAGTGCAGAAGCCATCTCACATTGCTGGTGGTTTGTCAGGAGCACAGGACAGGGGAAGACACCGCTCCCCTTGACTTGCTTCCCCTGCCTCTGCTGGGTGACTCTGAGTGCACTTGCCTCTTCTTCTCCTCCCACTGTGGTACTGCATTTATTCTGGGCTCACTGGGGTTATTGCTCCCTGCTAAAGTGAGCCATCGTTGGTTGCGTGTAGGGAACAGTGACCAGCCATGAGGGATGCAGGCTGCAGCTGCCCAGGCAGCCCATTGAATTGTGAGTGGTGCTGCATGGCTCCCCAGAGCAGATAATGGACCCAGCAAATACCTGGCACCTCATTCCAGTCACTGCAAGACTCCTTATCCTAGCACCCAGGGCAGAGACACGGGAGAGCCCCAGCGAAGGGGTGAGGGTGTGGGTGGAAGAGTCCCGTGTTAAGTCAACTAGATGCTGAAGAAAGGGTGAATCTGTATTTCCTGAACAAACCGCACACACACCACTGCCCAGCCTCCCATATGTGCCCTTGGCTCCTGTCTTCCCTCTGAGCACACTGTAGGGCTATCTAGAGAACTGTGACCAAGGTGTGGTATGGTGAAGACCTCACCTCATTATCCCTGGCAGCACCATGCTGCATCACAACATCCAGCTGGAAGTTGTGGCTGATATGGAGCTTTCCCCATCCATCAAGCATTTCTGTCTCAGGCCACTGCAGCAAGTGCTAAAGCTACCTCTTTGCCCCCTACAAGAGCGATGACTGTTGCTTGGCTGGCTGGTTCCTCTGCCTGCTCTCACTTCTGCCTCTCTCTTATCTCTCTGCCCCCCATCTCCTCCATCCCCTCCTTCCCTCAGCCTTTTTCATTAATTCCTGCTCAGAACAGCTCCCTCTCACCTCCTGCTCCTTCTCCCTCCCTGGATTTCTCCCCTACTGCATTCCTCCCCTCAGTAGGCTGGGTTGTCCCCTCTTGTCCATCAGGTTGAACCATATGCTGACTGCTAGGCACCATGTCTCATGTGTTTTGCAAAGGACCAGAAAGTGCTAGTAACAACTGGGGCTGGCTGAGAAATGGGCAGTAGGATTTGGGGTGCTAAGGCCTCTGTATTTTTGTTCACTATACAAATTTGTTCTGTACTTTGGCAAACACCTGCAAAATCTTAGAAACATAGGACTGACTAAGGCAGGAATAAGTATTATCTAGACCATCCCTGACAGGTGTTTGTCTAACCTGCTCTTAAAAACCTCCAATGACAGAGATTGCACACTCTCTCTAGGTAACTCTCTAGGTAGTGCTTAACTACCGTGACAGAAAGTTTTTCCTAATCTCTAACCTAAATCTCCCTTGATGCAATTTAAGCCCATTGCTTCTTGTTCTGTCCTCAGTGGTTAAGGAGA
The DNA here is from genome assembly GCF_003597395.2 of Chelonoidis abingdonii. NCBI lineage: Eukaryota > Metazoa > Chordata > Testudines > Testudinidae > Chelonoidis > Chelonoidis abingdonii. The sequence goes on along the minus strand of NC_133786.1, from coordinate 19,678,284 downwards.
ACAATTTATCACCCTGCTCTTTATAACAACGTGTTGCCTACTTGAAGACACTAATCATGTCCCCCCCATCAGTCTTCTCTTCTCCAGACTAAATAAAGCGTTTGGTGTTTTTGTTTTTTTCCCCCCCTCCCAATTCTTCCTCGTAAGGCATGTTTTCTAGAGACCTTGACTCATTTTTGTTTCTCTCTTCTGGACTTTCTCCAATTTGTTCACATCTGTCTGAAAGTGTGGAAGAATTGTGCTGGATGTCCTTCCATTCAAGAGAGGACAAGCTTTGAGTGAAAATAGCCCCATTTTATTCATACCATATTGAATTGGGGGGGTGTGGTGTGTGCATGTTTTTGTGTACATGCCTCTACTTGGTGGAATTGCTTCTCTGTGTGTCATAGATCTTATACTGCTTCTAGCAAAGGAGGCTTCTCCTTTAGCTCTGATTTTTGCTTTTGGGAAGTCTGGTTCTATCCTGCTGCCACCTTGAAGTTCCACACAGCCAGATATGCAGCACAGTGACAGTTGTGATCTCCTGGGTCCCCAATGTAGCATTTAAATATGCAGCTTAGAAAATATTACTGTGTGAATCCCATTATTCCTGGTTAAAAGGCCTGCGAAGCTTATTTTTGGGGGGTGAAGAGGTGATGTCAGTGTAGAATTTTGTGTCCTTAGCAATGTGTAATGTGCCAGGACTACTGAATTGGGCATGCTGGGCTTTGCTGATAGTCAGAACCCTGCAAGTCTGTGGGGATGAGGATATCCATGGACCATGTTTGTGGATTGCAGATCAGATACAGATACAAACTTTGTATCCACACATGACTCTACTCATAGTGGTAGGTGTGGGTGCAGGCATTTTCAGTTGGGACAGGCACAAGGGGTGCAAGCACCCTTGATGGAGGGAGGGAAGGAGGCATTTGGGCTGTGGGCACCCTGGATGGCTTGCGGGGAGGCCTACAGGCACTCCTGGTGGGGGAGGCATGTAGGGCACAGAGGTTTATTGATCGCTTTCTCTTTTTGCAGGTGTTTTGACCAAAGGGAAGCAGCAGCAGGGACTTGAAGCTCCCTCCACTGTCGCTGCCAGAAGTTTTAGCCAATCAAATGCACCCTGACAATAAACTGACCAATCATGGAAAGACAGGTAACAGCGGCACCCAGTCTCAGCACCATAATGTGAGCCAAGGACCCACTTGCAACCTGGGGTCTAAGGGCGTGGGGGCGGGAAATCATGGCAGCAAAGCCAATCAGATTTCTCCTGGCAACTCTGGACTGAAAAACAGCCAGAACGCTGTCCCAAACTTTGGGTCCTTGAAGGGCAAAGTGAAACGGGAACGAAGCATCTCTGTGGACTCAGGAGAGCAGCGGGAAGCCAGCACCCCCTCACTGGACACGGAATCGAAAGGTAATGCTAAAAAACCTTTGCCTTGGAGAGATTTTCTCTGAACTGTCCCTCGCATCGTAGTGGGAACTGGGTGTGGAGCAGCCAAGAACCTTCCCTGCAGCCTGTGATCCTTCAGTGTCCCTGCTGGGCTAGCTAGGAGCTACCCTACGCGGCCTGTGCTCCTGCACCCTTGGACTGCCCTCTCCTTGCAGATGGTGCTGGGATTGGAATAACTGTGAGCTCACTCATGGCCTGTGTTCCTACACTACTCCTCACAGCACCTTCTGCTGGGGAATGCTTGGATTGCACTGGTTGGCAGCGTCACCCCAGACACCTTATATACCCCATACTGGGCTCCGTTTTGCACTTGCTTCTAGGGCCCTAGTGAGCTGCAGCATGTCATCAGGAGTTGTGGTGAAAATTCCCTAATAGTGCAGATTCCAAGCACAGAACTGAGACAGGTTTTGTTAATTGTCTAATTGCTGTTGCCAAAGATCTGACTTTTTGTGGTGTCCTTGCATCTGTTTTGTTTCTGCCCAGCCATGGTTAGAGGGAGTTGGTGTGAGGGTCACTGGTTGAAGAGTTAGTGCTTTTGTTTGCAATGGATGACTTCTGAGTTAAATCACATGGATTCTGGAAAAGGACTGAGTCAGCACTTCCTGACCGTTGGCTTCCCTGTTCTAACCAGCCTCCCACAGCTTGTTGGGCCCTGCAGAGCACTGTGCCAAAGGGCTGCATGTGGCACTCGCTACAGCAGACCTGGGGGCATTTTGCCAGTGAGTTGCAAAGTGAGAACCTCAGGAAGCATCCTTAGTTCCTCTTAGGGGCCATCTTTACACGGTTGCCTGGAGCTTCTCTTTCCAGGAGTAGCACTGCTGCTCTGGCCCATATTCCAACACGTCTCATGATCAAAGATCTGTTTAGCATTCTATAGGAACATAGAAACTGGCAGGCTGGCTTGGACCAGAGCTGCATCCAGCTCAGTGTCTTGTCCCTGACCATGGCCAGTGCTAGCTGCGTCAGAGGAAGGTGCAAGAAACACCATTATAGACTATGTCCTGCTTAAAAGGAAGGCTTCTTTCTCAGTGACAGTGGGAGGTTGGCTAATGCCCTGGAATGTGAGAGTCCATAGCCCTGGTTAATGGGATGGGGATGTTCTCATTATCCATGTAAATGTTCAATCTTTTATTGAATCCAGCTTTGCTTTTAGCTCAGTCTACTGAAGCATTGATTTGAACAGGTGATTTATTAAAATAACTCAGTCTAGAATGCCTGAATCTCCTATGTAAGTTCCTTGGCCTCCCAATTCAGCTACAGCTCACTGATGTCTGTCTTGTATCTGGCCTCTCAACACTGTTTTGTGTAAGAGGCTCAATGAGGGAGTGATGTCTTGGGAGTTATACCAGAGGACTGGAAGTCACCACTCCTGGGTTCTATTCCTGGCTCTGACACTGACATCCTGTGTGACTTTAGGCAAGTCTTTTCCCCCATCTCTGAGCCTCAGTCCATCCCTGAGCCTCAGTCCATCCCTCTGTGTAATGGGGAGGGGACAATACCCAGTCTTGCAAAGTGCTTTGAGATCTTCAGGTGACAAGTGTCATAAAATGGCAGGGTATTATGGCACCAATCCCTCAAATGGCCCTAAACCTCCCTTCCATTTTCACCTCTGGAAATCTCTGCGCCACAACCTTGGGCTTAGTGCCAAAGCCTTCCATCACTTGCTGCAGGAGCCAGGTATCATTTGAGTATATGTAGGGCCCTACCAAATTCATGGTCTGTTTTGGTCAATTTCAGTCATAGGATTTTAAAATCATAAATTTCACAGTGTTGTAGGGGTCCTAACCCAAAAAGAAGGGAGGGGTGTGTGTGTGTGTGTCACAAAGTTATTGTAGGGGTGTGTGGTTCTGTTACCCATACTTCTGCGCTGCTGCTGCTGGTGGCATTGCCTTCAGAGCTGAGCAGCTGGAGAGTGGTGGCAGCTGGCTGGGAGCCCACTCTGAAGGCAGCACCACAGAAGTAAGCTCAGCATGGAATTGCCACCCTTACTTTCTGCACTTCTGCCTGCAGAGCTGGGCCTTCAGTCAGCAGCTGCCATTCTCCAGCCACCCAACTCTGAAGGCAGCAGCACAGAAGAACGGGTGGCGTGGTATGGTATTGCCACCTTTACTTCTGCACTGCTGCTGGCAGGGAGCTGCCTTCAGAGCTGGTCACCTGGCCAACAGCCGCTGCGCTCTGGCCGCCCAGTTCTGAAGGCAGCGCAGAAGAAAGGGTGGTAATATTGCGACCCCCCTGCAACTCTCTTTTAGGTCAGGCCCTCAATTTGAGAAACATTGGTCTCCCCTGTGAAATCTGTATACTGTAGGGTAAAAGCGCACAAAAGACCAGATTTCACGGCCCGTGACACGTTTTTCATGACTGTGAATTTGGTAGGGCCCTGGGTATATGGATTCCTTTCAAAGAACAATAAAGTATCTCGTATTCCAAGCTGCTTGTGTTTATAGAGCTGCAGCCTGAGATTCATCCTCTGAGGCAGTTGGCAAGGATGCTTACTAGCAAAGATATGTGCAGAGCTCTCTCTCCTGGTCACACGCCATGGATGGGCTGATGTGAATGCAAGGCTCCACCTCCCACCTCCATCCCCCTCCAAAAAAAAAAACCATGGACACTGTGTTGGCGATGCTGATCCTTGCTGTATGTTACTCTTTCCTCCTGCCTGCTGGGTGGTCTTGGACACCTGTGGAACTGATTTCCAGGGATGCTGTGAAGGGCAAAAGTATAACTGGGTTAAAAAAAAGGATCAGATAAGTTAATGGAGAATTGATCCAAAATTGGCTATTAGCCAAGATGGTCAGGGTCACAACCTCACACTCTGGGTATCCCTAATTCTCTGACTCCCAGAAGCTGGGACTGGACGACAAGGGGATGGATCATTTGATAATTTCCTATTCTGTTCATTCTGTGTCTCTGAAGCACCTGGCACTAGCCATTGTCGGATTACAGGATGCTGGGCTAGATGAACTTGGTCTGACCCAGTATGGCCGTTCTTATGTTCTGATGATGGTGAGACGGACTCCTGCCTGTTGCCTTGTTGAGAGCCCATTGAATCCATGGGGCAGGAAGCCATCTCTGGGGCAAAAGCTACATCCCTGCCCCAATGCAGCATGTACCTGTTGCTTTGGCCTAGCTGAGCTTCTATGGTTGTGTTTTTTGCAATCATGTCCCTGCTGCACCCCCCCCCCTTCCCCTTTAATTCTGCTCTGATTGGAACTAGTTGCCATTTTTGGGGGGCAGGAAGGGGTTGTTGGTAATTTTTCTTGTATGAAAACCAGTGGTGCATCTCTCCCTGCCAGTCACCATCCACAGCTGCAGAGTCAGGCCTCTGGGGAGAGAGTCTAAATGCTTAGGCCAAGATGTCAAGGGAGAGTGCTCACTGTGTCTGGCTGGGAGGAGAACTGGGGAATGTGCACCCCATGCAAGGAGGGGAGTTAAAGCAGGAGCAATAAGGGAGAAGAACTTGGCTGAGACTGAGAGGGGAAAATTTGGGCTGGATGCCAGGAAAGTGCCCACGCAGTGTGATGGCTCAGGCTGGGGAATAGTCTCCCAAAGGGAGGGTAGGAGCCCCATTGCTTGGCACATTTCTGCTACTCAGGGCAAACCTCTGGGTGGGATCCCGTTGGAAACAATTCTGCTGCAGCCAGCAGGGAGATGGGAGTTGACAGGCCTCTAATGAGCCCCCATGTCAATCTGTTGTGCCAGACTGAGCTCTTGTGAATGGCAGAGGTGGCTGGTATTGACTGAGCTTTCCTGCTCAGCATTCCAGCAGCAGCTTTGCCTCCCCTGGCTAATGTGTGGGTCGCAGCTCAGGGATGGTGCTGGACTCCAGCAAAAGCTTCCAGATCCCTGACAATCTCATACTGTTTTAAACAGTTCTGTGGCAGCAGTTTGGGCCCAGCTCAGGCTGTGATCCCATCCCTCCATAGGTGAGGAATGACTGCATTGGAGAATGGGTCCCAGCCTGGGCTCTGACTACTAAAAGACTTTTTGCAAAGCCATGCTAGCAGGGCCTCACCCACAGCACAACCAGGGTCTTGCTGCAGGCACAGCACAGTGCAGCCAATGGTCTCTGGGCAGAGATGGAAATGCTGCTTCCAAGTTGTGCACTGTACGAGGGAGAGTCGCTGCAGGTCCTGCACTACTTGGGGATACCAGGGCTTCTGACCCACGTAGGGCTGTTCAGTCATTGGGCAGGAGTCCACATGGCTCCATGCTGGGTGGAATTGCTGCGGTTTAGTGCAGGAAGCAGACAGATGCTGGTTGTCAGGGCCAGGGTGATGCCTGTCACAGGGAGCTGAACTCTTATACATCTGCCCCTCTGTTCATTGGACTCCTCCGACTGGTTTTGCTAGCATGACCCTAAGTGCCCCGAGATGGTGGGGCAGAGCCCCAGCCTACTCAGTCCATGGCTGTGCCGTGGCACTTCCCACTTTCTGACAGGTTCTATCCCATTGCAGGGGAGGTGGCTCCCCGCAGCAAGCGTCGGTGTGTGCTGGAAAGGAAACAGCCATACAGCGGGGACGAATGGTGCTCAGGACCAGACAGCGAGGAGGACGACAAACCCATCAGCAGCACACACAGTGAGTATTCCCTCCCCAAACAGCCCCGAGATCACTGTATGCGCAGTTCCTGTTCCGGAGTCTGTCAGAGATGGCAGCGATGGCAACCAAAGGCTCCCAGAAGAAGCTGTCTGCTGGATTAACAGGGCACTTGGCAAGGTGTGTGGTGATGCTGCAGGGTTGTAGTATTACACACAGGTGTGGTGTGGTGCTCTGCAGGTGAATTTTGTGCAGTGTGATTTAGGTGGTGGTGTGCTGGAGGATTGTTGAATGTAGTGTAAGGGTAGGAGGGGTCGGTGTGTAATATGGGACTGGATCAGTCCCCCAGCCCTCTTGGCCCTGTCTCCACGAGGGGACATTTCTCCCCCCGCCCCCCCAACCTCCATGACAGGTGGGCTGGCCATGCTGGGCTGTTGTGCATGGCTGGCACTGACTTGGCTTCAGTGCTGTTTGGCAGGCCAGTGGGCATGCACAGAGCTCATCATGTTCTGTGAGCGCTGTGCTCAGACAGTGCCTCCCACATGGATTTAGATCCTTGTTCACACTGTAGTGTTGGACCATCCACTCTGGAGTCACTACAACCCTGCCTGCAGGCGGTTGTGCTCTGGCATTGAGGGAAATGCTCAGGGCCTGTCAAGAATCTGGACAGGGCTGAGTTAACCAGAGTGCACTGCACACTGCCTTAATTTCTGATCAAGGCTTTAAATCAAGTTAAAAGCTTGCTCTGAGGCCCTGACGGTTTTTATTGTAAGTCTCTGGGGAATGGTGACGTTTTATCAATAGGTTTCATGTGACTCTTAAGCCTCCGCTTCCTCATTCCCCCATCTCGGTCCTCTCTCCCCACCCACTGGAATCTCATATGTTAAAAAAGTGTCATTTTGTGTTTAGCTGGAAGCTGAGGCACTTCCCTTGGCCTAATAAATAGCACAGTGATCTGATGGGTGGGAGGTTGGGTGGGGGTGTGTGTGGGGGTGTGTGTGTGTGAGAGAGAGAGAGAGCACAAACTGAAGGTCCTACCTGCCTTCCAGAAACAGCAAAATCCTTTGATTTGTTGCATCTTGAATTCAACGGTTTTCAAACTGTGGAAGTGAAAATATTTTTGAGGCAGCTGGGTCAGGTCCATTTGGGTCCATCCTTCACATTCTCACTTCTCATCATCCTGCCAATGGCTTTCCCAACAGACAAGTTCCCCAGCTGCTAGAAGAAAAAGCTAGATTTGTTTCCCTGGATATATCTATCCCATTCACTTCCCTCTCTCTCTCCAGAATTGTGTTTAAATTCTGCTCACAGCAAATGGAACATGGTAAAGTAATTAAGAAAAGTGTGAAGCTAAGAGTTTGTGAGTCAGAGCAATTGCCCCTAAAATGATAGAGGAGATTTTCCTAGATCAATATTCATGATGGTTTGTATTTCTTAAAACTCCAGGTACTTTTAGCCATGAATACCTCCCCCACATCTTCTCTGACCCAGGCTCCCAGTTTGACATAAGGGACTCACGTTGTTATCTTCTCCATCCACATAGCTGCAGTCTTAGCTTTCAGTAAAAAGACTGTACGGGATAAAGACTGGTTTGCCACATACTCTGAAGTATGCTTCCAGTTACTGAAGCAAAATGCATGCTATATATCCACTACAACATGAACCCCTCTCCTGAAATGAGCTAACCTGAGAATGGCCAAGAGCACATTGCAACAAACATCAAAGCAAGATGCTCATCCGTACTGGCTCGCTCTCTCTGTGAAAAGATACAAATGTCCTTCGAGAATGGAGGTCTAAGAGGATGATGGAATCAAGAAAGCAATAGTACCTTCAGCCAGGAAGATTGCCCACTCAAATCTCTTAATGGAGACATCATCATCATCATCAACAGAAGCAAATGGATGCAGTATCACAAGCTCTAGTCATGTGAAACCACTCTTTCTGAAGCAGTGCTAAATGCAGTCCCCAGGCTTCTATATCAAACTCTTTGATAGTCTGAACCGTCTATAAATGAGCTTGAAAAGGCAATCACCTCCCTAGTACCAGGAAAGGCTACAGGAAAAGAAGGAATTCCAGCTGAAGTACTGGAATAAGACTTAAACATCTGCCCAATGTCTTGTTTGCCTGGTGGAGGGAAGGAAGGGTATTGCAAGACATGAATGGTGTCAACATCATAATGCTGTATAAAACCAAAGGAGAATGGAGTGATTGCAACAACTACAGAGGAATCTCTTTCCTTAGGATTGCTGGTAAGGTATTTGCACAGGTCAGCCTCAAAAGACTCGAAGTTCTTGTTGAATGCATATATTCAGAGAGTTACTGTATCTTCCATGCCAGTAAATCAACTATCCACGTAGCCTTCACTAAGGCAGCTGCAAGAAAAGTGTCAAGAACAAGGAAAACCTCTCTAGATGGCCTTCATAGATCTTACAAAGGCTGTTGACCTGGTCAGCAGAATGGGTCTTTTCCAATTGCAAGAGAATTTGTTGCACCCCCTCTCCCACCCACTGTCCTCCTCAGTCTAATTCAATCTTTCCACAGTGGCATGAAGGCTACAGTCCAATATGATGATGATCAAGCTGACTGCTTTGTAATCCACAGTGGTATCAAACAGAGATGTGTTTTGGCACTAACACTTTTTTTGATATATTCTTCTCTCTGCTGCTTTGTCATGCTTTCTCATCTAGCACTGAGGATGTATGGACAACGCTTCAACATTGCACATATAAGAGCTAACAGCAAAGTCAAACACCTGCTGATAAGGGAACTTTTTTGTACTGACAGCACACTGTTTGCCACACACAGTGAAGAGGACCTTTAGCAACGTGGCAGTAGCTTTGCACTAGCTTGTGACAAATTTGGACTAATCACTAGTCTAAAGAAGACCATGATTATGGCACACGTGTGGACTGCACCAGAAGTTTTTATAGCTAGTACCGTGCTAGAATTTGTCACAAGTTCTGTTATCTAGGATCAACTGTTCTGGATAACCTACCTCTAGATGATGAGCTTAATTCCCACATTGGAAAGGCAGCCACCAGACCCACACCAAGATATGGGTCTACCAGCTGTGCATTTTAATTACACTGCTGTATAGTGGCAAGATTTGGAACACCTACAGTGGACATGAGTAGGTTAAACACCTTCCACACGTATTGTCTTCATCATATTCTAAATATCAAGTGAGAAACCAAAGTTTCTGACACCAAAGTACCTGAGAGAGCAAAATTGCCAAGTCTAATCAGGTTCAAGGATGTGTCCAGGAGTGACTTCAAAGCTTTTAATATAGATACTACAGGGTGGGACGATGCAGCTAATGGGTCACATTGGTGAGCTGCCCTGCATCAGGGAGTCAAAGAGGCTGAAGAGATGTGGTTGAGGGAGAGGAAAGTGAAGACAGTAAAGCATAGGAGGCCTCAAAGTCTTAGTACTGCACTAGCTTCCTCTTCTGGGCTTGTGTTTTGTGCCTGCATTATTTATGGCAAAGACTGTTTCTCAAGAATTTGATGTTTTACCTACTTGCAGTGTTGCAGCACAACACACAGTAACTGAACTTATTTGGCTGTTTCATTGTCATCTGTCAAGGCTGCCATTCCATGTTAATGCTTCGTAAAGTTGTATGGGAGTCTGACTATCTTTGCTACAGGAAAGTTGCCAGTTGGAAATGTGAATTTCTGCATCACTCTAGAGAGAGGATCCTCCCCTCTGCTGTGCAGGCCTACAGCTGGGTGCAGAGCAAGGCAGGCAGGCAGTATAAAGAAAGTGGACAAGCATACAAGGAGCTGCAGAGTTGCCCTTGTGTCTGACTCACTGCAGTGCAAACAGACAAGGGCTTAAAGCAAGTTGCTGTTCAAGGCTCTTCCCTTTAGATCACTGGGTTTGAGACAGTATAGCCCAGGGCACTAGGCTGGGAGTCAGGACTACTGGGTTCTCTACTTGGCTGTGCCACAGATTCACTGGGTGACCTTTGGCGAGTCACTTCTCCTCTGTGCCTCAAGAGAAAGGGATAACGCTGCCCTGCCCTTTACAAAACACTCTGTGATCCATGGGTGAAAGGTGGAAGGTAAGACTAACTGTTATTTCTGAGGCTTGCTGTGAGCAGATCATCAGAATGCTGCCATGTGTGACAAGAGAGCATCCAGCTGGAGAACAAATGGCCATTCTCCTGTTAGAAATGGCTGGATTTTAACAGTTCTGCATAGAATTTTGCCAACTCCAGCACTATGATCCCCATAACGTGGCGAGGAGTGAGCCTTCCTCAGACTGCCCCCATGACAGAGACAAGAGCCTGGTTCCCCTCCCAGCACAGAGACTCTAGGGAGTCTTGCTCAGAGACACAGGGTAGTCTGGAGAGTGCGCAGAGGAAGTGCTGGGTGAATCCTGGCCTTGCCCCCATTCCGGCCTTGTCCTTTATTTAATGCCAGAGCCTCGTAGTTCACATGAAGGGGCAGTAGCTATGCTCTCCCAGTCAAGTTCAGGGCCTGGGGGGATGTGTGTGGCTGTGGCTTCAAGGGGACTTTGTGCAGGTGGAAGTGCTAATGCAGACTATCTACTAACTACCCTCCAGCTGTCCATAGGGTGCTGTGCAAATGCAAAGCACTAAGTGGTGTTGTTAATTACAATTATTATTAATATTAAGTAGGAGTATTATTAAATAATTGATAGTGATTATCATCGCTCCAGTATGCAGTGTTCCCTGAGTGTCTCTGGAATTGCCCTTGAAGGGGAAGGCTGGGAGTGTTTGGGGTCTATCACTCACCAGGAGGGAAAATGAAGGGGAGGACCTAAGCCACTCCCTGCTCCTGCCATCTGTCTGGGAGGCTGTAGATATCCAGGCCCAGAAAAATCCCTGTTGTGTGCTGCCATCTGCTGGAGGCTGGGGGAATGCATAGCTCTGCCCTGCTGGCGGGAAGATGCAGGAGAGAGGCCCTGCTCCCCAACACATGTGGTTTTTGTTCTTTTCTATGTTTTGTAAGGGAATGAACTCCAGGGTAGAATGTTGGGCCAGAGACACTGAATCCTCTTCTCACACGCACCTCTGACACTGGCCCTCAATCCTGACTCTCAAGACTCTCTGCTACTTCAGTCCTGGGCTCCCTCGACACACACAGCTTTGCCAGTGCCTCTCATTCCCAGCTTTCAGATCCCACTATCCCAGCCCCAGGCTCCCCTACGCCATAGGCAGCTCTGCTGGTTCCCCTCAATCCTGACCCCTCAGCCTTGAACTCCTGTGTTATACCGATCTCACTCTGGTAATTGCCCTTAACCCAGACATTCAGTGTGTGCTGTTTAGAATCAGAGAATATCAGGGTTTGAAGGGACCTCAGAAGGTATCTAGTCCAACCCCCTGCTCAAAGCAGGACCAACCCCAACTTAAATCATCCCAGCCAGGGCTTTGTCACGCTGAGCCTTAAATCCTCTCAAGATGGAGTTTCTACCACCTTCCTAGGTAACCCATTCCAGTGCTTCACCAACCTGCTAGTGAAATAGTGTTTCCTAATATTCAACCTAGACCTTCCCCACTGCAACTTGAGACCATTGCTCCTTGTTCTGTCATCAGGTACCACTGAGAACAGCCTAGATCCATCCTCTTTGGAACCTCCCTTCAGGTAGTTGACAGCAGCTATCAAATCCCCCCTCATTCTTCTCTTCTGCAGACTAAACAATCCCAGTTCCCTCAGCCTCCTCTCATAGATCATGTGTTCCAGGCAGGGCCGTCCCTAGCTATTCTGGAGCTCTATGCATCCCCCCCACCCCCATGGGGGGCGGGGGCTTTGCGGGAGGAGAGCAGGGGGGCTGTCCCCAGGCCTCCACAGGGCATCCTGCTCAGTGCTTCCCAGCAGTTTGTGTTATGCTGATCGTTGGTAACAGCTGCTCTCTCCTGTGTCCTCTGCAGACTGTAATGTAGCAGATCCTGCAATGTCCACAGCCCCGCAGCTTGGTCCTGGGTCCAACCCGCTGCCGAGCCTGAATGAGACCAGTTCTTCCAATGCACCACATGGTGCTGCTCCTGGCCTGCGGCCCGATGCTGGGGGCAGTGGAGGTGGTGGTGCCGGAAAGCAGCCTTCCCAGTTTGTTTATGTCTTCACCACTCACCTTGCTAACACGTAAGTGGTAAACCCCTGTGTCCTCCCCATTGGCTCTGGCCACTTGGGTTGGTCTACCACAGCTGCCTCCTACATGTTGCAGTTAGCACTGCCGCCTCTGGAGAAGGTGGGGACTGGAGGTTCCCTGGGTTGCCCTTAGCATGACCTCTCCCCCTACCCCCAATCCACATTCTCCTTAGCATAGTTGTCAGCTGCTGGTGGAGAGACTTCATCTTAAATGTGAGTTGTCTCCTGGTAGTGCTGCCAGCTGCAACAGGAGCCACAGAGTGCATTTGGCCAGATGTGTAATAAAAGGTCATAGGAGCACTGAAACGTGTTGGCTGCTGCCAGAGGCAGGATACTTGGTTAGATGGATTAGTGGTATTATCTGGAAGGGCCCTGGGAGAACAGACTGCGGTGGGAGGCACTGGGTGCTAACACTCCAGATTATTGGCTGCCTTCGATTTGCTCCCTTCATTCTTTTGCAGTATCTCAGCCACTGATTCTCGGGAAACATACAGCTTTAGAGTGTCTGCTTAGGTCATAGCTAGAGTCCCGTGAAATTCTTTTTATTTTTTTTTATAATTTTTCCTTTAATTTTTGGGGAGTTTTGTGCTGTTTTATCCATGTGGGAGGGGCTGGGTCCTGCTGCCAGGAGAAGTGAGAGGCCCTGAGGGGGCACAGAACGAGCCTGCCCCACACTCACCCCATTGCAGCAGCTCCTATCCCGCAGGACGTCCCACTCTGAGTGTTGAGACTTGGCACATGAAGTCACAGTGCTGCTCAGATTTGGCCCAGCTGCCCTCCATCTGAGGACCGGGGTGTGGCTGGGCCAAATTTGAGTGAGTGGTGCTGCAACACCATCTGCTAGGTCACAGTGCTACTCACTCAAATTTGGTCCGGCTGCGCTTCTCTGTCCTTTCCTGTTATGATGGCAGAGAGATGGCCAGGCTAAACCTGAGCAGCATTGTGACCCCTGTGCGCCAGGTCACAAAGCTCGGTGCAAGGAGCTGGGCCCAGCCCCTGCCGTAGGGTGAGTTTTCATTTGATAGTTGTTTTTGCTTTTATGTTGTGTTATTTCACATTTGCAAAGAACATGGGGTTCTAGTCCTAGCATATCCCAGTGTCTCCCTCCGAGGCTATATCCCTCTGGCAGCACACAACAACCAGTGCAGAGCACAGCACAATGCACAGTTCAGGGGGTGGGGAAGGGGAAATTGCAAGGCAGAGAGTTGCCCTGAGATCTGTGCAGAAGAGGTGGAAGTTCAGTGCCAGCTCTCCTCTGAGATTCCCACGATGAGCACAGGGGGCTTGGGCATTCCCCTAGGGGGCCAACGGGCAAAGGTAGCCCTGCTGGGAGTTCTGAGCCTGTGGACCAGGGAGTTACTAAGTATTTCTGGCTTGACACTTTGCTGTTCTTGACCGGCTGCTCTCTCTTTTAGTGCTGCAGAAGCTGTCTTGCAGGGGCGAGCAGACTCCATCCTGGCCTATCATCAGCAGAATGTTCCCCGGGCAAAGCTAGACCAGGTATGGCTGGGTGAGAGCCAGACACTCTGGTCTGTGCATGCTGCTGGCTAATGTCCTCGTGGCCAGTCACACCCTGACCCCACTTGCAGCTCACATTCTTTAAAGGGGGATGGGCTCAGTTGGCTCTTGTGGGATTCAGGGCTCGAAGCCCACCCAAAGTCTGGGGCTACACACCTGCCTTATGTGTTTCTTGCTTACTTTGGCTTCCCCTTTCTCACAGGCTCCAGCTCCCAAGGTACTGGGAGTCGCCGAGCAACTGCCAGTTAACCCACCTGCCTCCAGCACTCCGCAGCCTCAGCCCCCCCCAGCACAGCCCCCTCCGCCCCAAAGCATCAGTCAGCAAGCTTTGCCTGCACCAACTACCCTACCCCAGGAAGGGATGGGAGAGGACATTCGGCGGGACCTGACTCCCAACTCTGTGGGAAATAGCGGCAGCACCCAAGCAGGTAGCAACCACCCCAACACACCCAATGCCGCCTCCAACCCGATGCAGCCTGGGCAAGTGGACTCTTCTAGTGCTTCCAGCTCTAACTTACTGGGCGATGGTGCCAGTGCTGGGGCAACCGGAAATGGGCAGGTAGTGCTGGGCCCCAGGAACCCCATGAACTCAGAGGGGCTCTCTAAGGAGCAGCTGGAGCACCGGGAACGCTCCCTGCAGACCCTGCGGGACATTGAGCGCCTGTTGCTGCGCAGCGGTGAGGCCGAGCCCTTCATGAAGTCCAACCAAAGTGCTGGTGAGGGTGGCCCCACTCCCCAGCCGCAACCCCCACCCACCCAACCACCCCTCCCACCTGTGGGCATGAAGAAGTATGAAGAGCCCCTGCAGTCCATGATTTCACAGACGCAGAATCTGGGGGGCCCCAGCTTGGAGCATGAGGTCCCCCACCACCCAGGCTCTGACATGGGGCAGCAGATGAACATCATGATGCAGCGGCTGAGCCAAGACAGCCTGACACCAGAGCAAGTGGCCTGGAGAAAGCTGCAGGAGGAGTATTATGAGGAGAAGCGGCGGAAGGAGGAGCAGATCAGCATCCATGGTCGACCCATGCAGGAGATGATGATCCCACAGTCCATGGGTGGCATGATGATCCGGGGGCCACCACCCCCTTATCACAGCAAACCTGGGGAGCCGTGGCCTCCAGGGATGGGGAACCAGCTAAGGGGCCCCATTGAGGTCCAGGACCCCATGCAGATGAGGGGAGCACCCCCCTTCCCAGGGCCAAGGTTCCCTGGAAATCAGATGCAGAGGGTCTCTGGCTTTGGCGGGATGCAGAATGTGCCCATGGATGCCCTTGGGTCCATGAATGCTATGCAGCGGCCAGTCAGGCCTGGCATGGGATGGAATGATGATATGCCTCCAATAGGAGGCCCAGGGAACTTTCCACAAGGGAGCCTGCCCTACCCTTCAGGGCAAGGGGACCCTGAGCGGTTCATGAACCCCCGAGCCAGGGAGGAGATCCTGAGGCACCAGTTGATGGAGAAGCGCCCGGTGGTGATGCAGAGGCCCATGGGGATGTCTGGCAGCTCCATGAGCCAAGGTTTGGAAATGGAGAGGATGATACAGGCTCACAGGCAGATTGACCCATCAATGTTCCCTGGACAGATGCCAGGAGAGAGCCTAGGTGGTGCACCCATAGGTATGGACTTCACGGGTACCCGCGGAATGTTGAGCCCACCCATGAACCAATCGAGCCTCCGAGACCTGGATGCGCCCATGGGACCTGGGAACCTCAACATGAACATGAATGTCAACATGAACATGAACATGAACCTCAATGTCCAGATGACCCCACAGCAGCAGATGATGATGTCGCAGAAAATGAGGGGTCCTGACATGATAGGCCACCAGGGCATCAGCCCTGAAGATCTGGCCAGGGTGAGGGCTCAGAATGGTAGTGGTGGCACAATGATGGGGGGGCCGCAGAAGATGATGATCCCTTCACAGTTCCCCAGCCAAGGGCAGCAAGGCTTCTCAGGTGGGCAGGGCCCCTATCCCAGCATGCCCCAGGAGATGGGCAGTGCCCCAGACATGTTCAGCCCTGAACAGGGTGCCATGTCCATTGGGAACATCGGTGGCACCACCAGGCTCAGCCACATCCCTTTGCCGCCAGCTTCCAATTCCGCTCCCACTCAAGGGGGCAACCTAGCCAACATGCACCCGGCACCCTCACGGGGGCTGGGCCGCAGGCCCTCCGACCTCACCATCAACATCACCCAGATGAACTCCCCTGGCATGGCCCACCTCAAGTCCCCAACACTCAGCCAGGTGCACTCACCGCTTGTCCCCTCCCCATCTGCCAACCTGAAGTCTCCACAGACGCCCTCGCAGATGGTCAGCATGCCACCTTCCAACCAGTCTGGGCCCCTGAAGTCGCCCCAGGTGATGAGCTCCTCCCTCAACGTCAGGTCTCCCACCAACTCACCAAGCCGCCTGAAGTCCCCTTCCATGGCCGTTCCTTCACCTGGGTGGGTGCCATCTCCCAAAACCACCTTGCCAAGTCCTGGAGTCAGCCAGAGCAAGCAGCCTATCAGCATGAATTCGTCAGCTTCCATGGGAGGGCTGGATCAGGGTAAGCTGCTAAACTGTGTATGTGAGTGGGATAGGCCACGGAATTAAAGCCTGGTGCTCCGAAGGTCTCTGCACATTGCTGGTCACTCTCATGGGACCCAATAATTCTGTGGCTTCCAGACCCCTATTTTCCATATACTCAGACTAGTAGTGATTACATGGCTATTTCCCTGCAGGGCAGTGGTGGGAACCTGCTTTCCCATAGCCAGTTCTTCCTGTGCTGGGATTTGGGGTTGGCAAGTGGGCATCTAGGGCCCAGCACTGGAAGTGCTGTGATAGCAGCCCAGTTCCTTTTCCAAAGGGATAGAACACGCCATCTCCCTTTCTGTGCCATGCACCAGGCCTCAGGGCAATGTGGCTCAGCATTGGGAAGAAGGGAACAAGAGCCTAGATTAGGGGAAATGCATACAGCCTGGAGAGGGACTGCTCTTTCCTGGTGGTCTGAATGAGCCTGGTCTGTCCAACACATGCAAGTCTGCACTTGCTCCTTCTGGGGATTAATACCAGTGATTTGCTGTGCCCCACCACACCCCCTGATGCTGTGCTCTCTTATTTACAAGGAGGAAAACCGACTAGGCAGCCTACTATGCACTGTAGAGGTTTGGAAGGAGATATTGGACCAAATTAGAAATGGGGAACCAGGATCCCAGCATTCCCAAATCTCTCTGCTGAGTCTCTCGTGCTCTTCAGAGTTGGGTAGGGATGGAAAAATGGATTGATGGGAGACAGAGTCCTTAAACATATGTCCTGACTTGGGGAAGTGCACTGAAAGGAGGGGACAGTGGGTGTGTCTCTGTCACTGAGCAAACCTGTCTTGGTGCATTCCAAGGGTTGGGGGGATTGCAAGGTATGTCTGGCCAATGCCCAGCTCCCTGCATTTCCTTGTGTTTCTTTTCTCAGGCCCCACGTCCTGTTGTCTGGGGAGACTTTTTGCAGGTAGATCAGAATTTAATCCAGTTATTTATGCAGGCAGCATTGTCTAATGGTCAAAACAGAGTCTGAGAGAATCATAGACTATCAGAGTTGGAAGGGACCTCAGGAGGTCATCTAGTCCAACCTCCTGGTCAAAGCAGGACCAGTCCCCAACTAAATCCCCAAATGGCCCCCTCAAGCATTGAACTCACAACCCTGGGTTTAACAGGCCAATCCTCAAACCACTCAGGATTCCAGAACTTTAAGCCTTGCTCTGCCACTGTCACCTTGGCCAGGTCCCTTCACCTCTTGGTGCTTCAGTTTCCCCAGCCCTGATTTGAGTCTTTCATTGTCCCTCTGATGATATGACAAGGATTCCCCATCCTCACTTTCTTCTACGTCCGCTCATATCGGGGTAACAGGAGGGGCTAGAAAGCAGGGTTCCTTCCTAGGTACTGGGGGCTGGTCCACCTCTTCCCCCATGCCTTCTAGCAAGGTTAACACCTCTCCCCACCCCATTCCCCTGTACAAACAGGCTGTTCCTATCCATGCCTACTTGCTTGAGGAGGCCTTGAGTGAATGCAGAGCAAATTACCCACCAGGGTAATTTGTGTGCTCACAAGACACACTGAGTGCCAGAAACCTGCCCACAGCTACATCCAGGGAAGGGATGTCAGGGTAAGGCCCCTGAAGTACCTCTAGTGCTGGAAGAATGGTTCTAGGTAGCCCTGCATGGTGCAAGCAGCATGTGCGCATAGCTACTTAGTGCAGTGGCGTGTCAGTCCCATCTCGTACTCTCAGCCAGAGCAGATTGTCAGCCAGGCCACCAACTGCTGCATTTTTCTTACTCACACTTGGCTCACATGCACATTCGTGCCCTAGGTTTCCAGTTTCTGACTTCTCTGTGTTAGCTCTTGAAGTTAGTGTGGATTTTGCCCCCAGGCATCCAGCAGGAACTTTAAAAAGAAGCAGGTAGGGGAAAGGGGCCAAGTTTTCTGTATCCAGGTCTAGAAAAAGGCCTCAGACTCAGTGCCTTCCCCTCAGCACCCGCTCCTCTCCTTCTTCAGTTCATAAGGGAAGGGCCAGAGCTCAGAAGTTGGGACTAGATCAGATCTAACTCCCCTATAGTTTGGGGTGTCTGGTTCTGGTGCCAACCACAGCAGGTGCTCCCAGCACAGAACTTCCCCAGAATCCATAAGGGGTTTTGGTTGGGGGTTGCTGTTCCAAGCAGAGAACTGGGGATGCTGCCTGATGGGACCCGGCTGCAGCTTGCAGGGAGCACTAAGCTGGTCTCTCTCTCTCTCTCTCTCTTGCTTGCAGGTTCGCTCCCTCCTGGACCTAGGAGCAGTTCCTCTGCGCCAGCCAGTAATCCCTCTAGCACCATGAATCCCAACATACCTTTTACTTCCTCTCCAGATCCATCCCCTTCCCAGAACCCCCTCTCGCTGATGATGTCACAGATGTCCAAGTATGCCATGCCCAGCTCCACACCACTCTACCACAATGCCATCAAAACCATTGCCACCTCTGATGATGAGCTGCTCCCAGACAGGCCTATGCTCCCACCAGGAAGCATGCCAGGTACGTTCTTCTGGGACGGTGTCTGCGCCAACAGGGAGAGCAAGCTGGAGCTGGGCTTTATAGGGGTAAGACTGGTCTTGTGGCTCTCACACAGGCCTGGGAGGCAGGACACCTGGGTGTGGTTTTGATGCTCAGAGTGGGGATCAGGAATTCTATTCCCAGCTCTGCCACTGACTTCTTCTATGGCTTTGGACAAGTCACTTAGCTTGTCAGTTCCTGTTTCCCTATCCCTCCCTGCCTCTGTTGGAGCATGGTGCTCAGTGCATTGATGACTAGAAGGTACCTGGGGGATATGGCTGGGGATGTGTTGTAGAAAAATGTGCTAATTGAGAGCCAGAATAGGAACAGACACATTTGGAACTGCAAAGGAAGGAGAACGAAAGGGTTAATTGAGTCAGATGAGAGCATTTATCCTGTGGGGAAGAGAAGAGTTTGTTCCAGGCACAGGGAAAAGCCTGAGGAAGAAGTTGGACAAGGAAGAAGACTCAGTGAGCCCTCTACAGGGACAGGACAGGGTGTAATCCTTGTTGTGCACCATGCTGTGGAAGGATCACTCCTTTCCAAATGTATGACTTAATATAGCTGTGTCCTTGCTGTGGCCTCTCAAAATGTCACAGAGGCAGCAGGTTAGAACCCAGGATCGCCCACTCCAAAAGCATTGGCCTGACCAACTGAGTTCAAGGAAAATTACTATCTGTTAGCAGTGTGGGGCCTTAACACACAGCAAGCAATTCTGATTCCAGCCAGCAGAGGGCAACAGTGCCATATACACACCAGGCAGTTAATTGCAGTATAATACAGTTGGGGTTATTAATGGTAACTGCAGTCACTGTAAGTCCACCAGCATGCTAGGGGTAAAAGTTATTGCAAGGGTTACATCTCCTTAGGTGAGACATGAATGTCAGGTCTGAGGTATGGGTATCTTAGCCTGTCCTGAGTCTCTTGATGAGTGTCTTGGGCTCCCAGTGTTTTCATTAGCACAACTAAAAGCAATGGAGCCCGTCCAGCTGTCCTGCATTCAGGTGTAACCAAAGGCTTTGGGGAAACTCTAGCTCCCTGGATACTGTTGACTAAGTTCTTAAAATGGAACTGCTGAGCTGGCTTCCCAGGCTGGTTTCCCAGCTTGCCGCAGCTTTGCAAAGGCATTGGGCGCTTCCAGAACCTAGTGCGAAGCTGGCAAGTGTTTGTTTGCTTGGCATTGGCGGGTGCAGTGCTATTCTGCCATCTGCTTCTTACTGACTGGCCAGGGCCAGCAGCTGCCTTCTCCATGTGCCATTGATCTGTCTGGCAAACACAGCGAGCTCAGGAGACACTAGAGTTTCTAGCCCAGCACACAGCCACGATCAGCTGGGAGTAAAACAGATAATGGGAGATGCAGCGTTAATGTGGGTTACATGTACATTCCCATGCCCGGTGGGGATAATGTGACACCACCTACATCTTACTCATCTCCCTATCCTCTTCGGCATCTCCTCTCTGCCCCCACATGCCCAGTGTTCCTCCCTCAACCATCTGCCTGAGTGTTGTCTCCGGGATGGCAGGCCCGTGTTCTAGTATTTGGCCACTCCCCTTGATTGAGTCCTAGAGCTAGCTTTCCAGGAACCATGTTTGCCTTGCTTGGAGGAGGGAGGGGGCTGTGACATTTGGGATGCCCTTAAATTTCCCTCTCCCACCAGAGATGTCCCATCACCACTGTGTCCACCCCAGAGCTCTGCTGTGTAGGAAACCTCAGATGGTCTCAGCAGGGTATGGCCCAGTGGGATGGGAAAGCCTGAGCAGGGACTGGGCTATCCAGTCCATGCAGGGTCCCAGTGTCTGCAGTCAGAGCTGTGAGAGAGAGAGGCATAATCTGAGAACTCCTTAGTTCTGATTTCAGAAAGTCTTTCTGACCTCCACAGCAGGGGGCCCACACCTCCCTCCCATGCTGGCTGTGACCATTGTGTAAGCCAGGCAGTGCTCCTGCGGTGAGTAGCTTTGCTGTCCTTCTCAGTATCCACCACTGGGGGGCACGTTGGAGCTGCACAGAGCTTGCCAACTAATGGCTGTGCTGAGGGTGTTCTTTGTGCTCAACACAGTAGAGAGGTTGCTGTGCTGTACTGTCCCAGCCTGCGTAGCAACAGAGGGGAACAGGATTTGCTGGGCTGGTAAGAGCCACAAGCCCCATGTATGGCCAATGGCTGACTGAGTCTTACGGTAACATCCCTTGAACCCCAGCTATTCTCTGCCTGCACTAGGCCAGCTCTGAGTTCTGGAGCCGCTCTCACCAGCAGAAGCAGCAGCACCTACCAGGGGGCCCTCTTAAGGCAAGTCTACACTGCATCTGGGAGTGAGCCTTCCAGCCTGGGTCCACAGACTCACGCTAGCACTCTAAAAATAGCTGTGTAGATGTTACAGCTTGGGCTGGAGCTCAGGCTCTGATGCCTGGGGTGGGCCTGAGAGCCAAGCTCCAGCCACAGTTGCAACTTCGAAGCACCATCTACACTGGTATTTTTAGAATGCTAGCACAAGTCGGTGGCCCTGGTCTGGAGGCTGGCTCCCAGATGCAGTGCTGATGTGCCTTTATTCTCTCAGTGAGAGAGGGAGGGGCTGGCCTCCCAAGCATGTGCTCTGCGGTGCTCACCTCTCCCCTGTACAGGCTAGCACCTGGCTGGTATGGGGCAGGGTGTGATGCTGCCATGGCAATGAGGTGCTGAGCGAGGGTACTGAGCAGGTATCAGGTCTGACAGCAAGCCTGAGAGCAGAGTCCCCTGGGCTTAGGGACTCTTTCACTGACCCTACTGCCTTGATGGACTCTCCATGGCAGACCCTCTCCATGGGTCTAGCAGTGAGAGCAGAGCTGGGCCAGGTTTGAATACTCCAGGGAATCTGGCTGGAGCTGATCTCTGCTTACATGCTGATTTCAATGGAGAGAGCTGCTAGCATCAGGGACATACTCTCTGTATATGGTGGGAGGAGATGCATGGGTCCTGAGTTAACTGTCCTTCTCCCCTTCATTAGGTATCACAGGAAATCAGCCAAATCAACTGCACTTGAATTCAGTGGGGCCTGCATCCTCACAGAGTCCCATGGGGATGAACTTGCCTGGCCAGCAGCCACTCTCCCATGAACCCCCCACGTCCATGATGTCCTCGCCAAATCCCCTGGGCACCAACATTCCGATGCACCCTGGTGCACAGGGGGCGGGTGTGCCCTCCCAAAACCCCTTGATGCTGCCTCCAGGGCCCCAGGACTCCTTGAACCAGCCCTGTGGCCCTGTGCCAAACAATTCTCAGATGGTCCCTTCCAACCAGCTGGTGTTCCCCCGCATGCAGCAGCCCCACAGTGCCATGCAGTCTCCAGCTGCGGGTATGCCCATGACACCAGGAGGTGGAGGAGGGGCTGGGATGCAGCAACATTACCCGCCTGGGATGCCTTTGCCACCAGAGGACCTTCCCTCTCAGCAGCCTGGCCAGATGTCCTCCCAGCAGCACATGCTGGGCAAGAACATCCCTCCTCGGATTGGAGATCCCTATCCCCCTGTGCTTCCGGGTGTGGCTTCAGTGCTGAATGACCCTGAGCTCAGTGAGGTCATCCGCCCCACACCTACGGGCATCCCTGAGTTTGACCTCTCCAGGATCATCCCTTCAGAGAAGCCGAGCAGCACCTTGCAGTATTTCCCCAAGAGTGACAGCCAAGCACCGAAATCACAGCCTTCCAACCTCCACCTCATGAACCTGCAGAACATGATGGCTGAGCAGCCACCCACACGGCCGGGCATGAGCGCCCCGAGCCTTCCAGGGCAGCAGGGCATGCAGCGGGGACTCAACATGTCTATGTGCCACCCTGGACAGGTATCCATGCTGGGCAGGACAGGTATGCCACCCCAGCAAGCCATGATGGGGAATAGCATGCACCAGGGCATGATGTCCCCCCAGCAGAGTCTGATGGCCCAGCAGAATTTCATGCTGATGCAGGCTAAGCAGAGGAGCATGTCTGTGTCAGGGGAAATGTATGGCCAGACGGGCCATATGATGTCACCTCAGGGCTCCCTAATGGGGCCACCACCTCAGCAGAACCTTTTGGTCACACACCAGATGAGGCAGAGGAGTGTTTCACTGGACAGCCAAATGAGCTATATCTCTGGGCCTGGAAACATGGCAAACCTGCCTTTCTAATCATGTCCTGAGGGGCAGGGGCCAACTGTAGAAAAAAAAAATTTAAACCTTTATTTGGGTTAGGGTTGGGAGGCTGGGGCCTGTGGGAGTGCGGAGGGGGGATGTTTTTCGTATTGGATTTGCCTCTATAAGGAAAACCAGATGTGCAGTAAAATTGATGTGAATCCTTTTTGGGGGGTGGGGGCATTATTATTTTTGAAACTCAAGTGGTGACCGGGGGCTTCCAGACCTACAGCAGTTTGTAAAATCTTCCTTTATTTTTTCCTCGTAGTGTGGGTTTTCCCTGTTTTTTTTTGTTTGTTTGTTTTGTTTTGTTTTAAAGAACAACCAAAATGTACAACAAGATTTTGAATGAGCTGTAAATAGGGCTGGGAAAGGCAGAAACTTGTGCTGGTTTTAAATTGTCTGTATTTCTGTGTTTTAATAGAAGCCTCAATTTTCTGTTTTAAAACAACAACAAAACTTTTTAAAAAAATCAATGTACAAGGGTTTAAAACTCTTGCAGAGGGGGTTCTAGCGCAGTGGGAGGAGGTGTGAATGGGCATTGAGAGAGCCCTCTGCAAAAGAGCCTCTTTGCCAGCCCCACATCATTCATGCATCAGAACAGCTTGTGTGCAGGGATGGATGGTTTTGAACAGACACATATACACATCTTAGATCCGGATTCTGCAGTCAGACCCTTTGGGCCTGTACTCGGTTCAGGGGTGCACCCAGTCATACGGATCCACCTGCAGGATTGGAGCTGCTTAGATGTCTCTAAAACAGTGTTGGTGTTGGAGTCGCTGTTTGATTGTAGGGATTGATAGTGGCCTCTATCTGTCTCTGCTACCTGGTGAAGCTGCTGGCAGCATGAGGAAGGAGAGGGCCCAGTTGTTTAGTTTAGGGACAGGTGGGGGTCTGATCCCACTCTGCAAGTAATAAGTAACTGGGCCATGAGGTCTCCACCCAATCATGACACTCCCTGCTCCTCTCTCTATACCCAGATGCTCTCTGTGATGTGTGTATGCCCCCCTGGAGATAGCAGAATTAACACTGGGATTTCTGACTGCCTGATTCCATCCTGTGCTTCCTGGGTGTGTTGTGCAGAGGCCAGGAGGGAACTCAAGACATACACTGACACACACACCCCACAGAGCATCCCATACTCCTTGTTGGCTCTGCTCCCACTTACATGAGTTCATGCATCTCACCCTGCTGCACTATGCCCTTTGCCTCGTAAGTGCACACATTTCTGTGGGAGAGCTAGCCTGATGCATAAAAGCAGGCATTTTATGGTAAAGATTCTCCAAGCATTTTCTCAATCTGGGAATCCCAGACTCCTCCATGAAAGCCCCTAGAGGCAATTGGCCAGCAATTGTAAGGCCACCTGTATACCTGAAACCACCTGCAGCAGCCCTGCTCTCTATGATGGATGTGCACCTTATAGAAACATCAGGTCCTTGCCTGCAATACTCCAACTGGATACAAGAGGCCTCCTGCTCGGACTGAGCTGATGTTTTTCTAAACGAAGCTTTAGTTCAACCAGTAATTTATTCAGGGAAGTTTCATGGCCTGTGTTATACAGGAAGCCAGACTAGATGATCACAATGGTCTCATCTGCCCTTAGAATCTATGCTGGGAAATGTTTCTCATAGCAGCAGCTGGGACTTCATTTCCACCACCACTGTAGGCTGCTTAAAGCATGGACTACAAACATAAGTTTTGTGTGGGGGAGTGTGCCCATTCCTGGCACTCTCTTCCTGCAGAGTTCTAAGAGTGTGCCGTGACAGCTTTTTGAAGGGAGGTTGGAGATAACCCATGTGTGCATGCAGCCTCCGTGGATTGCAGGAAAATATTCTAAAAAGTGGATCCCAATGACCATCGGGCACCCTAACCTACCACCAATTTGAGGTTTATCTCAGAAAAGCCAGCCTTTTTGTTGCCCCTCTCATAGCAAAGGGGCCCCTTCCCTAAGCACCACAATGGAGGAGAGATAAAGCTTCTGCACGGAGAAGTTGAGAAGGACTGCATGAAATGTAGCCTTCTCTTTGTGGTTCCAAAGAGCAAAGGCTGTTAGCAAAAGCTGCTGAAATGCACCAGCCCAACAGTCTCTTAAGCCAGATCCCAATGGGCTGGAACCAAAAAGTTTAGACAGAAACATTCCCAAGTTTGAGGGTGTGTTGTGGGAATGGGGCTGGCTGGGAAATCTGGATCCAAACCAGGTAGAAGGGTGTTGAGCTCTGGTCTTTTGCTTTGGGCCTGAGTCTAGGGACATGAGTGTAGCTCTCAGAACAGGAATGGGCTAAAAGCAGAGCCACTTTTCCAGCCCTGTCCCATTTGGTAAAATGGGAACAACCCATTGCGTTGCCCATCTCTGCCTGGGACAGTGCCCTGCCCTGTCAAAGGGCCAAGAGGGCTATCCCCTCCATTTCCCACTATAAGTGTACTCAGGCACCTTGCTTTTTAACTGGGGTGGGTTTTTAACCCATTTCAGAGCCTGGAGGGGGGGAAGATTGGTGCTGGAAGAGCTGGTTCAAGCAGCAAACCCTACTGTAAAAGAAGCCTTCCCTATTTCTCCATGTTGCCCTCTGGCAGTGCTATTGGGGGCGACACCTGCTAGCATTTCCCTTGTAAACACCATTGGGAGTTACTCAGGACTAGCACAAGCCCCATGCACCACAAGAGCCCCCGGCCCCATACACTCAGGGGCATTTCACCCCCCACCATCAAGTCTCTCTATCTGAAGCCAAAATATTGTTTAAAATAAAATTAATCTTTGTCTCCAGGCAGCCATTGCTTTGACCCCCGAGTGATTAAAAGCTCCAGTGTGTAGACCTCCCACACGTCCCTCTACCCATCTGGTCTAGCTGAGAACTGTCCTGGGTGTTGGATCTCTTCTGTCAGCATTGTCCTCACATGAGTCAGGGCCTGCAAGTTGCAATAAGTCTGTGTGAGGAAAGCCACTGCAGCTGTGTAGAAGAGCAAGAGAGAGAGCTCACAGATGCAGGTGGGAGCGATGGCATTCCAGGTGACAGAAAGGGAAGGTGATGGGTGGTGATGTTGTTTATCCAACACTGATTGCATGACAGTTGGGAAGGAGCAAGGCCTACAGGGCAACCGCCCTGAATACAAAAGTGAAATTCTGGTACTTTGCAAGACTGTTGGTCCTCCTCGGGTACTTTTTGTTTGGTCTTCAGAGCAGCCAACTGGGAAGTCGTAACCAACCCCCACTGCCCTAGCAGCCAGTCTTCATGATGTCTGAATGTGGAGGCAGGCAAGGCTGAGTGGTGCCTTTTTTTGCTTTGGGTACCATCTCCCAAACAGGTCTAGTTCTTCAGCAATATGGTGGGAGCCGTTCAGAGGTGAACGGTAGCCACCCCTTGTTAGGCCTCAGCAGAGCATTTGCTCTCATCACCCTCTGCTGTGCGCTGGGTCTCATCTTGAGTCTTGTGGTTTACTGCTTCATTTATTGGCTTGAGTTTTGTGTGCTGAATTCTACCCAATCATGGTTCTGGATGCCCCTTTTTTTCTAACTATGATATGTCAATGTTTTTTCCTCCTCCAAACAAAGGAAAACGTCTTTCCAATGCAATTTTAAGCAATCACATGTCCAGAATTAGCTTTCATGTCAAGGTAACAGTGACTGACCCTTCCCCTCCCCCTTCTCTGTCATCCCATGGAGAAACTTCCCCAATCATTTTGTACCATTATATAAATATATATATAAAAATATAAATATATAAATACAATACGTGAAGACATCTTATTGGTTTTTATTTTGAAACAATTTTTAGGCTTGTTTTTTGGGTATCTGTGCTGCCTGTAATGTACTGACCTGTTTTATAGGTGCCTTTTTATTAAAAAGAGAAGTTTCAAAACCTGATCCTTGGAGCCTGTCTTCAGTGGTCTGAGTTTCTTCAACATTAGCTAGTGTGGCCCACTATACTTGGGGGGGCTCACATCAAATCACATATAGCTGGTAGTTGCTGTTTGGTAGAGCCCCAGCGAAGAGCTGGCTTAGACACATGCATTTCTTCTGGTTGTTTTCTCCAAATTATGTTTAAGGAATGAGGAGAGTTGTTGCCATGTGAAGGGCACAGATGTTGTTAATGCCCAGATTATCCAAACTACAAGTCAAATCGTAACTTTTAACTGCAGTCCTTTCCAATGATGTCAGCAGCAGTCTTCTGCTCCGAGTAGGAGCTGATGCTGTAGTAGCACCTATGATCAGCAATGTCCTGCTGAGCTGGGCCACTGGCTAACCCTCTGTTGCTGCTTTTTGGGTAGCTCATCCTCTCCATTCAGTTGGAAAAAGCTACCATGAGCAATAAAAGAGCCCATTCCCTCCCTGTCCTGCTGTCAGCCCAGCTCTCTGCACATAAACCATACGTGTCTAAGCTCTCTGCTCTCTCAGAACTGCAGAGACATGGATGCTCCTGAGCCAGTCTCTCTCCTGCTGGGCAGAATCAGTGAAGGAAAGGAGCACTGTTGGTTTTATTCTCTGATGGCTCCACTGGAGCTAATACTCAAGGCTACAGAATAATCTTCACTCCCTGATTGCCAGTGAGGTCAGTAGACGTATGTGTCTGTGTTCTTTCCACGTGCTGTCCCAGCTCTGCACAGAGAGCTAGTAGAGTAGACTTCAATATATTGAGACAAGTTACACATTACACTCCTGGCTAAGAACACGGGAGTTGCTGATTCAAACCTTCTTTCTGCTTGCTGAGCTGGGATTTGAATTTTATTCTCTTACCTCCAGTGAATGGCTTAAATGCCACCGTGGGAGGTATTTAGATGTGGGGGCTCCCTTGGTCTTTCTGGTGAAGCTGGTCCACTGCCACTAAATAATAACTGGGTCAAACTCAGGCTGTGAATCTTTTCGTAGTCCAGTTGTTTTGGTAAGTTCTCCAGAATGGATGAGTTGCTGGTTCAAATCCCTTTTGTGCTGGTTGAGATGGGATTTCAACCAGGCTCCCTTACCTTTCAAGTGAAGGGCCTAAGTGCCAGCCTGGGAGGTATTCTGACATACCTCAGTCTTTACTATTGATGGTGGTCCACTTTAACTACATAATAAATGGGCCAAAGTCTGCCTCCCTGGCTCTTGATGGTAGCAAGGTTAGAGCACTTCTCTGGGATGTGAGTGACCCTGGTTCAAATTCCCCATCTGTCTCAGTGGAGGAGGTCTGGTGCCTGAGGTGCAGGCCCTTGTAAATCGACTGTGGACTATACAGAGCAGCTCTTGCTGGCTTAATTAGTGAGTATTGTGGCCATGCAAAAAACCCAAATCTCTTTCTTGCCCCAATAGCTAGGATACACATCCAAGCTGTGGCAGAGCCCTTCTCTGCTTAGGGGTGTGAGCTGTGGGCTCCCACGTCCCAGCGAAGAGTCAGAGGTGGACAAGCCCTGTCTGAATCCCCTCCCTGTCCCAAGACAGAAATGGTCTCCTGAGAAAAGGAGGGGGTTCAGACAAGGATGTCCCATTGCAAAGGGCAGTCACCTGAGAGGGAGGAAATTCCTGTGCAATCCCCTGCTCATTAGGCACCCAGGTGTGAGTACCCTCACCACCAGCCTATAGAGTGATTCTGACTTTTGGCCTAGCCTGAAGAATTGTTAAGTAAATTGCAATAGCTTCCAAAGGCAAGAGTAAGGGAGCATCTCCCACAGGCCAGGCATGTAACCTAACCACCAGGTTGCAGAACGCATCTTGTTCCTGGGCTGGCCCAAAGAATAGTTAATTCAAGTGGAATGGCTTCAAGAGGCAACAACGAGAATCACCCCATCATGATAGCCCAAAGTTTAGGGTGCACCCGTGGGCTACAGGAAAGGGTTAGTCAAGCCCTCTCTTACCAGACGGGTGGGTGTGTTGCCCTAGCATTTCCCACACTCTACAGCAGTCACTGAACCCCTGGCCTTGAGAAGGCATCTCAACTATTCTAGGGGCCAGTGAGTGGGTAAGTCAAGTGGAACAACTTTGAGGCAAACATGAGGGAACCCCTCCCCTCTGACTTTCTGTGGCTGTGATGGGCTGCACTAGGCCCAAAGGCCCCTTGTTGGTGGCCTCAGGGTCCTGCTACGCTCATCCCAGCTGAAGAGCAGTGAAGCAGTCCTCCAAGCAGGCTAGAGAGGCTCCAGAGGAAGCAGCTAATCATGGCCCAGGAGGGCCAAATAAAAGGAGCTGCAGAGCAGCGCAACAGTTAGATGCTGCTGGAAGCTGGAGAAGAAAGGACTGCACGCCTGTCTAGCTGAGGGATCTGCAGCACAATGGACAGCAAAGTGGGAGCAGGGAATGGGAAAGTGAGAGGCTCCTGGCTAGCTGCTAGGACTGAGCCAAAGACAATTTGATCCCCTAGTCTCTGCTTGCACTGAAGGAGCTCTGAGCTGGCTGCAGAGACTGAGTAGGGACTGAGCCTGGAAAGGGCCACAGGAAGATAGTGTATCCAGGGAGGAAGCCCTGGGGATACAGCCCAACATCAAGGCTGGACTGGTTTAAAGACTGCAGGCACACCCAACCAAAGGGGGGTGCTTGTGAGAGGCAGGTGCTGACCCCATTATAGGGGCCCAGGGTACTGTCAGTTGGCATGCAGAAAGAAGTTACTCACCTTGTGCAGTAACACTGGGTCTTTGAGATACAGGTCCCTGTGGGTACTCTGCTGTATGTGCACTTGTGTATCTGTGCTGTTGCTTAGCAAACTTTGGTAGCAGTGTCCTTTTAATAGCTGTCAATCACTGTGTGCCACCAGGCTGAGTCTTGGATTCTATCTAGGAAAAGCCCCATGGGTAGATCCTGCCACAGTTGTTCAGGTAGGGGGCAGGTCCAGTTCTCAGTCCAGAGAAGCTATTTCTTACATGATCACTGCACCTCTGCCCTGTTTGGAGCTGCTCAGCGATTTGGGCATGTAACAGACTAACATCTGTTACAGACTTTGCTGCATTCGATGTCCAGCGTCCTGTGTGTTTTGGTGAAGCCCAGGGCTTAAATTCTCAAAGATGATTTCCTGGAGCACCCCACCCCATTAGGGGCTCCAGGCTTTAACTTAGAGGTGGAGGGGGGCACCAGGGCTTGGGGCTTTAGCCCCGCTACCTCCACAGGTTTGAAACTATTTACCAGAGCTTTGGTGAAGCGCCTCTTTCTTTGACTCACTCTTTCCTCTTTGCTTGATTTGTTGCCAGGTAGCCATGGATTGGCAAGACTGGGCTGCAGAGTCACATAGCAGGCAGGACAGCACTGCAGTGTATTATCCCTATTCTGGAGACGTTCAAACTAAGGCTATGTGACTTGACCAAGGCCACATCAGGTATTAGTGTCACAGCTTTGGAATCCCTTGCTCAGACTGCTGGACCATGCAGTCTCTCACTATTGAGCTGCCTCTTCTTGTGGCCAGGGCCAAACTTGGATGAGCAGCAGAGCAGGCAGATGAATAAGTGTTTTGCCACCAAGCAGTTCTTGCAGAAATTATGGAAACCTGGGAGCACCAACTCTCCCCGGGCCTAATGCACTGTGAGCACTTTAATAAGATCTCTCCAATGAAACAAGATCCAGTTGATTTTTTTTCTTAATTAAAGCAGCTGAGCTTTGAGTGTAACTCTGCTATGGGTTGACAAATCTGAAACTTGAATAAAGTAGCTTATAGTAACCTACTAGGGTTAGCTGATGTCTCAGTACAATGGTGATGGGTGCTCTAGGCAGTCCTTGGTTACAAACCGAGCTAAACTTGGATCTTACATGTGCCCTAAAATGAGAGGCTTCTGCAGTACTAGTGAAAAGGACAAATTCCAGTGAGCCTCATAAGCAACACATGAAAGGCTCCTTTTATCTCCATACAGAACTTATCAGAAAGGCATCTGACCAGCCAGCAGCTATTCATTGGTCTCTCTGATGTCTGTGTTTCAGAATATTGACAACTGCAGCTGACTTTCTGCAGAAGCATGAGACATGCGAGGTGGAAAAAGTACTTTTATTTAATTAAACATTATAGTGCATTTTAAAAAAAAAAGCCTCTCAAAATATCCCCTTTGAGTTACGAACACTGAAATATTGTACAAACTGTAGCTGGACTTTGCCACAGTAGCACAGTTTAAACAAATTTTTCGGCATTTCTCCCTGCTTGGACCATAAGAATCACCTCATCAGTGTCACTGGGGTCCTCAGTGGCTGTGCTGTGAACACCACAGGGAATGTTTGATTTTTTTTTTTTTAATTTTTGTTAACGTTACATCCCTTGGAATTTAAAAAAAAAAATCTCTAAACTTTGGACTTTTCCTGTTGGGGTTAGAGTTGGTAAAAGGCTTCACCAATCCTCCATTTTGGGATGAATTTAGCCAGTGGTGATCCTTTACATAGGATCATTCCCCTACTTCTGACAGATCATTTTTCTGGAAAGGGGTGAGTGAATTGTAGTTGGTCTCTTTGTTATTGGGTGAATGCTACTAGTAACCCTAGCACAAAGCTCAAACATCCACCCTGCCACATGGGCAGTTTGACAACACTGAAATATATACTGATCAGCAGAAATAGTTTGTTTTGCCTAGGAAGTCAGGTTAATTTTGGAGCAGATTTTTACAGATGTATTTGTGGTTAGGTTGTGCCTCAGATGAGTGGTGGCCAGTGGCTCTTTAGGCAGAACTATAACTAATACATTTCAAGCCAAAGTAACACTTTTCCTGTTAAGAAAAATATAAAGAAAGCAGCAGCATTGCCTACACGTTGTCCCTGTTGGTGTGACAACAGCTAATGGAAAACAACATAGTTAAACAGAGACCCTTATGGCTGCTCTACACAGCCTTACACTGAAATAACCCCAGCTGTGGGTTAAAGCTGCTGTCATGAGTTTGGTGCATGTCTGTGTAGAGTAGGCCTGATTCTGAGAGCTGTGGGGTACCCACAACTCTGGTATGAAGTCAAAGTTCAGACCTTTTTACCCTAAAATCTAATATGTGAAATTTTTAAAGACAACATCAATGCAGATAGAGCTAAAATGCCTGAAAGCACAGGACAAAGCAAAGCAAAAACTTTCCCTTGTCTCCCCCTGGAAAAAAAAAAAACACTCAACCCCACCCCACCCCACCCTCCCCTCCTCTTCCCCTTCCATGTTCTGTTTTACTCTGCCATAACAGGAATTCTTGCTCTTAAAGCCAAGCGATACAGCAGCCGACCCCAAAAGCAAATCAATAACACGTTCAGCTGTATTTCCCTCCTCCTCCCACCTAGTAATCAAAGTAGGAGAGGGTCTGTGCCAGCGTTGTTACAAGGCTGGACAGGGGCTGCCCAGAGAATACTCACCCTCAAAGGAAATCAGTTAGTTCCAGTAAGTCAGTAACTGGAATTATTAATAGAAATAAAATGGATTGGAAGTGAGTGAGAAAGTACGCAGCTGATGGGCAGGAAAGGAATTCCTGACAGTAAAGTCTTTGGGCCTATGGAAGAGTCTTCCAGTGTAAGTCACAGAAATGCCCCCATTTGGGATTGAGGCACCCAACTGTCCCAAAGCCCCAGGAAAGGCATAACAGGAGACAACCCCATATTGGCTGGAGGAGATGGGCTGGCTGCCTTACAGGCCTCTTCTACTTCCAGAGTCTGTGATGCAGTCAGAAGAGCCGTGTCCAGTCCTTTGTATTGACCAGAATGGTGTGTAACATGCAGCTATGTGCCCAAGTAACCACAACATACTCTAAACTTCATATTTTACATGACTTTCATTAAACATAGAACTGTTTCTAATTAAAAGCAATGATTGGGCTGTATCACTTTCTTCTGAGCACCTCAATGAGCTGCACAGACTAAATCATGCTCTTCCATTTCTCTGATAAAAATCTCTGTGTCATCTGGAATTTCCTGTTTGTCATTTTCTAAGGCCCCGATTCTGTGGTTGGCTCTGCACATGGGGCTCCTCCAGTGGGGAGAATGCAGTATCAGAGCTAACTAACTAGGGTCTCAGCCAGCCCCTTTGCAGTGGTTACAATGTAAAGTCAGTATTTACCAAGGGCTACACAAACCATTTCTCCATATATTTAGCAGAGGAAGTAACTGTGTGGTAACAGTTGACAAGTATTTGCTGTTTTAATGGTGGCCTTTAGACCTCAGTCTCTTGTGGAGAGGAGGGAAGTGGTAGGGATGATACTGAGGCAGAGCTGAGTCTTGCACCAAGGGCATTACATGCTTTGCTGGCCAAGGTCTATCTCAGCCCTGTGCCCAGTTCTTTCCCCACTAGAAGGTGCTGACAGAAGTGATGGTGTCCGACTCAATCCCACTGCTCTTCCTTGTCACATCAAGGATCTCCTGCAGGGTCTCTTGGCTTATGCAACCCAGGTCCCGGAGGATCCGGAAGAAGTCGTTGCGGAACTTGACTCCAACAAAGGCATAGAGGATGGGGTTGAGACAGCAATGTGTGAAGCCAATTACCTCTGTCACCATGATGCTGGTGCCCAGCTGGTCCGCCAAGGCACAATCGTTCGGTAAGGTTTCCAGCTTGTCTAGTGTGTCCAAAAAGATGACCATGTGGTAAGGGCTCCAACAGAGTAGGAACACCCCTGTGACCAGGATGGCCACTCTCACGGCCTTCTGCCTCTGCAGCCGCTGAGACTGGCACAGGGTCCTCACAATGGCTGTGTAGCAGTAGCACATGACCAGCAGGGGCATGAAAAAACCCACAATGTGATACAGGAAGCGGGTTGCCAGCCACATGTTGCTGCCATGAATCCCAACTTGCTGGAAATTGCAGACACTGTGGTTGCTCTTGTCTGACCAGACCTCCATGAGCACTAGATCGGGCAAGGTCAGCACCAGGGAGACGAACCAAATGGCCAGGCAAGTGAGGTGGATCGACCTGACTCTGCGCTTCCTGTAGGTGTGGATAGCATACACTATGGCCAGGTAGCGATCCACACTGATGCAGCCCAGCAGCATGCTGCTGCAGTAGAAGTTGATCTTGTGGACAGCGCTGAGGACTTTGCAGAGGAAAGTGCCGAAGATCCAGCCAGTCAAGCTCTCGGTCACGCCAAAAGGCAAGGTGAGCAATAGCACCAGATTGGCCAGGGCTAGGTGAAAGAGGAAGTTCTCAGTGGTAGTGCGGGCGCACTTGTAACGCTCCAGGATGATCAATACTAGGGCATTGCCCAAGGTCCCCAGAAGGAATATCAGAAGGTAGACTAAGGGCATAAAGATCTTCTTGAAAGGATGTGTGGGGTCACTAGCCAGTGATGAGACTGTTTCTGGACAAAAGTAGTCATCATAGGATCTTGTGGTGTTGTCATTGTCATTGTAGTCACTGAATTCCCCCAGCAAATTCTGCAGAACAGGAGGAGAATAATTACAGGCTGCAGTTTCTGTATAGCCATTTCCCAGGAGAAAGCCCAACCATTACATAGGAACTGCCAGATGAGATGAGACCCTAGCTGATCAAGTCCAAGGCCCTGCCTCCGGACAATAGCCAGCACCAGATACTTCAGAGGAAGGTGCAGGAAACCTCCAGCAGCAGATGTGGGATAATCTGCCACCAGTGAGGGTCTCATCCTGATCTCTGATCGTTAGAACCTCCTGCTCCAGCATTTAAGCCAATGTCTATCTCTCTTCCATTACATGTTTTAGCATTAACTAAAATATTTCTTGATATTCTTGTTATCCATATAAATATACAATCTCTTTTGAATCTTAAGTCCATGGCTTCAACTATTTCCTGTTGCAATGAGTTCCTCAGTCTAATTATACACTGCATGAACAAGTATTTCCTTTTGTTAATTTTGAATTTGCCACCCTCAATATCATTGAATGTCCCCTTATTCTTGTGTTATGGGACAGGGTGAAAACAAGCATCCAGTCAGCTGTCTCTATCCCGTTCATTATTGTATAGACTTTTATCAGGTCCCCTCTTATTCAGCTATTGATAAGGTAAACAATTCCAGTCTCTTTTCATAGATTTTTTTCCCCCAGCCCTTGATCATTCTTGTCACCTTTCTTTGACCCCTCCTAATTCCATTGTATCCTTTTTGGGATGGGGGACCAGAACTACACAGACTGCCTGGAGGATGTCTTGTTGGTTTATATAGCGGCATTAGAATATTCTCCATATCATTCTCCACCCTATTTCTTGTTGACACTCACCAGTTGTTTGCTTTCTGAGCACTGCAGCACAGTGGGCAGAGCCCTCCATCGAGCTGGCCACCTCAGGCCCTTTCCTGAGTTGATGCAATTAATTCAGAACCCTGTAAGGGCTATGAATAGCACATTTCCCCTCCTATGTGCATTAGTCACCATTGTGTTGCCCATTTCACCTGGCTTGGTTGTGTCCCTCTAATAAACTTTTCTGTACTTTTCTATCATGTTAATTCCATATTCTGTTCCTAAAACTACTGTCACACACTGGCCCTAAGGACTTTCTCTGATTTGTCAGTAGGGTGATTACAAACCATGCTGTGTCTTGAGACAGAAGATGTCTTGACACAGGGCTGTCCCCCAGTGTGACACCCCGGCTGGCTGAGCTCCTTGGGCTGAACTACGGCTGGCAATTTGTGATATCAGGGCCACGCCCAATGTGCAGGCTGTGATGCTGCCACCCAAAGCGAGATATGCACTGGCAACAACACAAAGCTGAACAATGGAGTGAGCTGTATGTAAGCACTGGAGAGGAGAGGGCCACTGCCTCCTACTTTTAAAAACCTGGCTGGGAGGGAGCACACTGTGCCTGGCTGGCGGCAGCTGGGTTCTGCTCTGCCTTGTGGCACATGCATCATGCTGGTCCGGTCCTGGCTTGTGTTGTTTTGCATGTCTGCAGCTGGTCCCTCACCTGTTGGTGGCTGAAACCACAGCAGTGGCTTCTAGGGGCTGGGGCTTCACCAGGTTTGGGAAGCAGGATGGACCCACTACCCAAAGGGCTTGGGCATGCCGCTAAGGAGTGAGGGAAGGCAGGGACTTAGAGAAGATCCTGCTGGTGCGGGATTGCCCTCCTCACTTTTATAGTCCTTTCGGCACCCATGGAGCTGTATCACACACCGAGTTTCTTATTCAAAGCAGAAAGCACATCGAAGTCCTGAGCACTAGAAAGCTGGCAAAGCCCAGCCCTCACATGGAGCACGTGCTCTGACTGTCCTCTGCTGATCCAGGCAGGCAATGGACAGACCCTAATGCTAGCCAAAACAAGAGTGCTTGGGGGGAAAAGGGAGGGTAGAAATCAATGAGGAGAAGAGGAACAAAGGGCCAAGCAAGGCTCATGGCAAAAATGACACACAGCTCAACAAATACTAACTGGAAGATGGTAAGGGTTCCCCTGCAGTCAGGCTGAAAGCTCTCCCCCTCCCAAACACCTTCGCTGGAGACTGAGACTCTTGCACTGACCACAGCGGAAGTTTCTGCTTGCTGTTTTCATACCTTTCACTGCCAGCTGTAGCTGCCTGCACCTGCTGCACCTTCCCCCATTAGCCATAGTTCCTGCTTGAACTGTTTTCAGAGCTATTTTTTTCTTTTTTTGGTTGCATTTTTTTTTTTAGAAACAGCTCAACTGTCCTGTGAAATACAGTGAGTGTGAATCTCCCCAGTCATGAGACCCTAGGCCACATGGCAGAGGCAGAACGCTCCCAGGTTGGGGACAACCCCCTGAAACACATACAAGCTATCTCTGGCTGCAGCAAGCGAAGGCCTCACTTAAGGCAATGGCATGTTGTTTGCTTGTCACCCGTAGAGAGCAACCCATGGGACATTGCACTGTGGCAGAGAGCTGTAGCTGCTGTGCACTCAGGCAAATCTTTAAAGTGCAGTTTTGGAAAACAGCACGGTGCTGGTGCTGCTTTACTCATGTCTTCCCAGTGCCGCCTCCTGAGAGATGCTTCTGGGAGATAGCCAAGGGGCAGGAAAGAAACTACACACCGTCTCAATCCAGTGCACACAACTGGTCAGGTTTTCTGCCTTCATCTAAAGCAATAGCAGGGCACCAGCCTGGAGGGACCAACACTCACCTCCACTAACTAAAACTCTGCAAAAAAGAGGAGAGATGGCAAAGGGAGTCTTTAAACTACCCTTAATTTCATATTTTTCTGTTTCCAAAAATATTTCTTAGCAACTGTCTAGATCATACATACCCGGAATTAATGATGCCCATGGAACTTGTGCTAATAGCACTGACTATGGCAAGGACCAATGCCCAAACCCAATGCTGGGGTGGTTATATAACCTCATATCTGAAAATCCACCCTTAAGGGGGTCTTGTTTCAAAGGGCCCTTAGTATCTACGCCATCTGCAGCCCACCAGCTGCTGTACTATTAATGTGACACTATGAATGTGCACAGCATCTCATCAAATGCATACAAAGTTCCTTCTCTAAAAAGCTTCCATTTTCCCTAAGCAAAACAAAACTAAACAGGCTGCTCAAGAGCCAGGGAAGGGTTGGGGGGGTTCCAAACATCAGAGGGAGGAGGAGATGCTGCAGCACAATTTGGAACTGCAGGGTTAATCACAAGAGCGCAGCATGGTGTCAAAAGAAAAGGATAGAAATCTTTCAAAACATGGGCAGTGAGTGCTAAACGGTTTTAACTGCAGAGAGTGGCTGTCAGCATCACCTTGCATTTACAACAGAAGATGCAGCACTCAAGCACCACTATCTACCACCATCTCATCTTTGATAAGGTGACAGGTAGGGTATTGTTTGTTTTTTACTGTAAGCCACTCGCCTCTGGCTTGGGAAATGGGCAGAGTGCTGTGACTGCGCCATCCTCTCATGTACGTCTAAGGCTGGAAGAGAGCAGCAAGTGTGGGTGGGAGCAGACAGAGATGAGTCAAAGAGACAAAGTATTTAGGTATCATGAATCCAAGCTGAAGCAGAAAGGGGTTGGAGTGCAGCGACAAGAGTTGCATAGAGTGTGACATACTAGGGCTATGGGAACATAGATGTGAAGGACCTTACAGCATTCAGTATGGCAGGTGCAGAGATTAGTCCCATGACTCACAGGGGCAACAGGCTGTTTCCAACTCCTGCTGCTGGGCTAGGGAGTCAACATTTTGCTTTAAGGATGGATTTGCTGGGAAAACCATGTGTGTGCTTGTGAAAGCCTCTAGTACAGGGGTTAGGCAACCTATGGCACAGGTGCCGAAGGCAGCACGTGAGCTGATTTTCAATGGCACTCACGCTGCCTGGGTCCTGGCCACCAGTCTGGGGGACTCTGCATTTTAATTTAATTTTAAATGAAGCTTCTTAAAGATTTAAAAAAGCCTTAGTTAGAGTGAATAAACGAAGATTTGGCACACCACTCCTGAAAGGCTGCCGACCCCTGCTCTAATAGCAGGAAAAAGGGGCCTAAAAATAAGGAATGAGGAAGGAATAGAACAGGAGGATTACGTAACAGCTTCCATTTGTCACTGCTATGGGTATTTGTGTGTAATGATGGGGAATTACATGTAAAATAAAACAGAACTGGCAAGCCAAACATGGCAATAATTGTGTGTGTATCTTCCCTTGCAGGAAGATAGATAGAGAGATTACATTTATTTAATGCAATCCCTCACGCTTTCTCCTTAAGAGGCTCCTAGAAAACAGAGATGGAAAAGACACCCCCCACACGTGAAGGCATAATTTAAATCCCACTTAAGCAGTCAAAATCCCCCTGAAGCTCTGGGCAGGGCAATGGCCACTGTTTAGGACTGCACTGCATGCTTAGTTCATCAAGTTCAGCCTCCCTCAAGGGCTAAAAGGACATTAAACTGATTCTACTCTACCTCACAAATGCCCATCTCTTCAGTCCCAAGTCATCCATGTTTCACACAGATCTGGTGTTCCCCTCACAGTTGAATATCATTTACAGATGAGATCAAGTCATGGAGCTGAAGTTCTGGAAAGTTATTCACAACCAAGGAACAAATCCCACAGCACTTTAATTTCCCTGCATTAATAATTTTGTGTCTGTCACAGACTACATCCTCTATCTGGAACTGGGCAGGTTAAGCAGTAAGGACACAGCATTGATCTTATCTGTTTTTCTGCCAATAGGATAATTTATATATAAGGCATATAACTGAGAGGAGGGTGAAAAGAAAATAAAAATCAGAATCGGTCTAAGATTCCATTAGGAGTTGTTCTGCAGAGCTTACCCACTGGATTCTGTACTTTGCCCACCGCCATCCCCCAGCTGCTGCTCACCTTGCTTTGCCCCTGCACCCAGCCAGTGCTGCTGCAGTGGATATGCTGCTCCTACTTTTCACATTTTTCATTAAGGAGTGAGCTCTGCTTTACTCCCAGCTAAACTCCACCACCATGATTCTCCTGCTTGAGCCTTCCATTTAAAAGGAGGGGTCAGGGTGATCAAAGAAGGGGAAGTATCGTTTGCAAAAAAATTCTGACAAAAATAATTTTGTTTTGAAGTTTTCACAGGATTTTTCAACCAAACAAATCAAAAATTGTTCTGGCATTTGTTGTTTTTTTTTGGGGGGGGGGGCAGGGTGAGGGCTGCTTTTTCCCGTTTCTCACCTTTCTGCGCCCCGCTCCCCGAAAGGAAACAAGGAAGAAAAAGGTAAGGGGAAAAATTAAACCAAAATGGAATGAATATGTTTTGATTTGAACAGAAACAAAACAATTTCCTTTGAAAAGTCATATTTAATTTAAATAAAAGTTGAAAAACTTCTGAGCCCTTCTATTTAAAAGCCAGGCTTTGTGGCAAATCTGCCGTGAGCTTTCCTTAGCATGGAACAATCATCTTTTACAAGATATTATTGTTTTCAATTTACAAGGCTAATTAGAGGATGGAATATATTCTGTCATAATTCAAATCTAGGATATTTGTAGTATAGCTTCTGTCCTGGTAAAAAACCCTCTAACATAAATACGCTACAGCATGTAGCCTACAGAACTGCTCTCAGGCAGGCTCCGCAAGGCAACCCACTCGTAGAAAAGGATAAAATGAAGCCAGGGATGTGAGTGTAGAATTATGTTATTGTGGGATGTAGGTCTTTCATTGTTTCCCAGCGTTATTGTAGCTTACCCAGTTACTCCTGTTTGTTTAAGTTAGTGGTTTGATTTCCCATGGCACTGCACCTTGTGCACTGATTTACACCGGTACACAGTGGTGTAAAATGCTGTCAAGTCCAAATACGCGTTTTAAACCCAGTCGCTGCTGGTTTAAATGACTACACGAGGTGGGCTTCTCTCTAAGCAAGATAACTTAGGAAGGAGATGCATCTGATTCCCACTGTCTCAGAATGAGCTTTTTGGCCACAAGAACAGAGGCTGCAACCCCAGCACTGACAGCATGAGAACTGTAGAGCCAACCACTGATGAAAATACTTTAAAGATATGGCACAAGTAATCACAGCATGTAAGAAGGGGTGGCATTCTCATCTGCACCTCCTGCAGCTGGCAAAAACTCCCTAAATAGGTGCTTTGGGGTCTAACTGTGTTGGTTTGAAATTTTAGCTTAAGACCAAACTTATCTAAATGAAAGAGGGAAAGTATGTGTTTGTGGGTGGGAGAGGTTAAAAGCCAAGCTCCTCAGCCCAGATATAACACCCATCACCCCCTAGAATCCTCAACCTAAACTCATGGACATTGCAAAAACAAAGACCTGAGCATGACTTACCATGTCATAGCTCTTCATAGAGATGCTGTAGGGCCCCATTATTTGAGAGACACTGTTTTTCTCCTCCAGTGGTTTGGGTAGCGGCTCTGAAGGAGAATATCAACCAACTTCCCTTTTTGATGAGGGGTTAATAATTTAACTGAATGGGGCGGGGCATCTAGTTCTCATCAACAAAGTATTGAGCTTTTCAACTTTGCAAGGCAAATGAGCTCAAAGCTCGGAATGACCTATTTGAGCATCAGATTAGAATCTCGCTCTATCATCTTTACTTTAGATTATTCAAAACCTTACTTTAAAAAAAACAGTTTAAAGCTCCTATAATCTCCAACAAAGCCCCCAAAGTAGTTCACTGCACAATGTGGTGAGTCCCTTCCCAAATGCTTAATCCAGTACAGAGTCTAGAGCCTTTTATAGAAGACACTGCACTGGATTTGGGCAATGTACAAAAAATATCTCCGATTTTAAGATATGTTCTACTCATGGGAAACGTTTGTTTCCAACCCTCAAAATGCCTTGGATTGGGTATGGACTAGATTGTCATGGCCCTCTGACTCTAATAGCACCAGTTGCTTTAAGCCCTCAGCTTTTCTCTTCGTCCCCCTCTCCTGCACAGCGCCAAAAGGCTGCTGCTGGCCCCATTCTGGTGTGAACCCTGGAAGAAATCTGAGGAGAGGGGGCATGTTACCCTGCGTGCCCCCCACATGTTGCCTTGGGAAGATACATCACCAGGTATCAGGAGAGGTGGGTCCACTCTGGAGGCCTAGCCAGGCATGGAGGGTGGAGAGTACCTATCAGGGAGGGTCGGGTCGGTTGCTCACCGGCCCTGTGTGAGAGAGGTATGCGAGAGTGTGTATGTATCACCTCTCCCTGTGTGAACCCTTAAGTCTTGAAGGTAAATAAAAAGAATCCAACTACTCAGTATCTCTTTTTAACAGGGGCTCAGTCAACTTGATGTTAATTTGAATGTTTGAACTGCATGGTTCTGATTGATTGCCATTGAACTTGCTTGAATATGAGCAATTTTACCAGGTGTCCTGTAGTCAGCATAGGGAAATATGGTCACCCCAGACAGAGACCATATTGTGGAGGTGTGAAGCTCTGACGAGTGTAATGCCTGATCTCTGCAAGGCAGAGTGCATTGACACTGAGGCTGCCATGCTGGAGAGGATGTCTGAATGGAAGTCATGCAGAGGAAGTGGGGAGCTCACTCTGTGCTTTCACTAGCCTTTATACCCCTCAACATAGGAGCAGCAAACCACTGCACTGGCTGCAGTGAGTCCACATCCCCTT
The DNA here is from genome assembly GCF_003597395.2 of Chelonoidis abingdonii. NCBI lineage: Eukaryota > Metazoa > Chordata > Testudines > Testudinidae > Chelonoidis > Chelonoidis abingdonii. The sequence goes on along the minus strand of NC_133786.1, from coordinate 19,636,671 downwards.
GCCTGTAAGACAATCAGCTTGAAGACAAGCACCTCTGCCCCTAAGATGCTGCATTCTGTTCTGGGCACAGGGCTGATCCTATGGAATATACTATACTGTTCTTCCACACCCACCCTGCCACTTCCTGCCTGCCAATGTGGAGAGAGAGAGCCAACAGAGAAGTTGCTCCAACAAAATATATTACCTTACCCACCCTCTCTGACAGACACACACACATTTTATGGCCTGTGTGGACTCGCCTTCATGGCCCAGGAGTTACGGCTGAAAAGCAGGTATCCAAACAAGAGGCAGAGAGCTCACACTCTGCTAGGGCATGCTGTTGGCAGGGGAATAGGACATGGCACTTGGGCTGGTACACTGACAGAGCAAGGCCTTATGTTGCCTCATGAGCACCAGAATGCAATTGTCTGGGACACTGCAGTACCAGAGCCGTGTAGTACAGTACTGCAAAGAGCAATACACAGCATTTAGAGGCTGGAAGGACTGAGAGATAAAGAAGCAAATTTGACTAAACACATATGGGAAGGCAGATAGCTACAGGTACTTGAAGGACATAAGTGTCAAGAAAGAGAAGGGCATCATTTAGAGCGGCAGTGTAGCCCCCCTGGACTGTGATTCAGTAGACCTGGGTTCTATTCCCAGCTCTGTCACTGACCAGCTGGGTGACCATTGGCAAGTCACAGCCCCTCCCATGCCTCAGTTTTCCCATCAGCAAAATGGGGATAATGATACCAATGACCTTGGTGAAATGCTTTGAAAGCTACAGATGAAAAGTTCTACCAAAGAGCACACTGTTATTATGGTACATGGGGTGTAACTGGACAGTGGGAACCGTAGGTTGGAAACATCTTCCAATGGTGTGAACTATGGGCCAGCCTGCGCAGAAACCCTGCATGTATCCGGTATAACCCTGCTAGGCATGAGCCTTACAAATACAGAGACACACAAGGGAGCAACAAGATGCCTCCATTTAGGAGCTGGCTTCTGACCGTTAAACTTTATGCAGCAAAGCATGGAGGTAGAATTGCCTCCAAACAGGTCCAGCAACTCTCTCCTATTGCACGGAGCTGCATAATGACAGCCTGCCACTTGTATTAAGATAAGGCCCTGAAACATAAACCCTTGTATCACAGACCTGGTATGAGGCCTAAGGCCTGAACTAAAGTAATGGTCAAGACTTTGCTAACATAAAGCAAAGTTAAGCAGTGACGCAGAGGCAGCCCCTGCTCACAGGAGCTGGCAAGGAAAGGGCTAATGTTGCAAAAATACACATACCTAAAAGGTACTGGACAATAGAGATATAAACAGGTGCCAGGATGGTACCAAGAACACGCCAATACTTGCACATTCCACACAACAAGAAACAGGCTGATCCATCCTAAAGACGGGCAGAAGGGTAATATGATGGCTAGAGTTGTCTTGTTCAAACCAACATGTACAAGGAGAGAGGCGGCACCTTACTAAGTAGAGGGATTGTACCTCAATACATCAGGAGTGATACGTAAAGTGTTTGTACCTGTGTATAAGAATGCATCCCTGAGTGGTTGTCTTTGTCTGGCCTAGAGGGCAGTGGTAAATCTCGTCACTGACTGAGCTGGTCCATTGTCAGGGAGCACATGTACTATGTAGACGTCTCATTCGGGGAGCTAGAGACTGTGTTTCGTTTGGCAATAAACCTGGCTGGGGCCTTCACACCTTATCGGAGTCTGTAGTCACTGGGCTTTTCTTATGAGATCTGTTGTGCCAGCTATCTGCAGAGCCTGGGCAGCGCACAGGGGGAACACACACACGCAGCTGGCTGTTATCATCATTGAACAAAGCAGCGCACCACACCGGTGATGTCTGATGACACCCGATAGTGTCCTACCCTTCCTTTCCCAGACTCTCAAGCTGAGTTTGCTGGGAACCTGAAGAAACTGATGCATCCAGACAGTTAAGATAAACCAGGACCCCCCCCCAAACTCCCTATTATTTAGTGACTAAACATCTTTGCACGCACCCAGGCACTTTCCAAAATTACAAATGAGAGGGGCCTTCCCTGTAGCCACTGCCAAAACACTGCATTTCTCAGGAGGAAATGCATCAAGCAGAGTTGGGCACAAAAGAGTAGACCTCAAAAACTGCAGCACCGCCAACCTATTGGGGGTTTCATGGATACCATGGCACACCAAGGTTTTTCAGACACTGTGCCAAAAGTTCAAAAGCCAGGGGTGTAGGTACTTCAAAAGCTGTGCTGTAAGGGATTGTAACATCATTAGTCCCCAGCATGCATGTATGCACACACACATACAGTTAACAGGAAAAGACTATCTGATATGGCTGACTGGGAAAGGAAGCAGGTACAAGGAAAGGAAGCAGGTATCCTAGGGGCAAAACCTATGCCAGCAAAAAGTTAACTCTGCCTTGCAGGGTTGGGCAATAGTATGGGAAAGGCTAACCTTCCTGCCATGATTCATCAGGCACCTTCAACTCTATTCCTTCCTGGGAGGACAAATCAGTTCTTAGGGCTTGCAAGACAGGGCCTGACCCTGGTGGTGGTATTGGTCTCATGTTTGCATCATCTCCCTATTGGCAGGTACATGTTCTCTGCTCAACAGTCTTCAGCTTTGGGCATCACAATGCAAGCCCCCTCCTCAGACTTACCTTGTCCTGCTCTCCTGTACACACTAGACCCAGACCTCTGGCTCAGTTCTCCATTTGTCACGTGTTACTTTACTGCAGTAGGTAGCTGCTCCCCTACTGGTCTCACTCTGAACCCCACTCCTCTCCTTACACCTACCACTCCCCTGGGGAGACTTCCCCTCAGTCTAGCTGCATCCTCTGCCTTTCTGCATCATCTAATGGACTGCCCCTTCCATTCCTGGTTCACGCTGAATCTGTGGGCTGCTTGTCAGTTTGAGCTGCCACCATCCGTGCTCCCTGGCAGCTTCAATACCTTTTGCAAGCCAGCGTCATCTTAATATTCTGAGACCCTGGAGCAGCTTCTCCTGGGCTCACTCTGTTCCCTGGCCCCTACTTTTCTCATGAAGCTGCATATCTCCATGGCAGATTCCTATTGGGGTGTCTTTTCCCAGCCTCCATCTTGCCAGGCCATTGGACTGCTACAGCCTCTCACCTCCAACCCTCTGTATGGCTACCTTTCATGGGGGTCTTGCTGGCCTCCTTCTCCAGGAACTACATGCAACAGCCACTCTCCTTATTGCTTAATTGTCCTGGGGCACTTCAGCCATCTCTGCCCTAGACTTGGGCCATGCCTTCCAAGGGATGAAGAGAAGAAGAGAGACAGAGCTGATCTATCTTCTACTCTTCTTCCTGCCTCAGCTATAACAGATAGTCTCTTTGTGACCAGGTTCTTTCAGAACATCCCAGATGTCCAACACATACCAACTTACTGGCTTTAGGTGAATAACCATACCTTATCCAATTAAAACAAGAGCTGATAGTAGCCAGCATGCACTTGCCCACGCTTAGCCTGGTCAGGACACTGGGGGTAAAGAGTGTAATTAAAGAGCCATGGATCTTTAATTATTTGGAAGAGAATTCAAAGGGTCCGTGCCAAGGTTTTAGCCTGACAGTCCTTTTAAGGAGAGCTCACTACTCCAGAGTTTGTCTCATGACAGTGTCATGGTTTTAATGGCACTGTTGCACGTCTTAGGAAGTGCTCAGTATCTCACAGAAGTAGGTCCATATTGTGCCTTTCAGATTATTTTGAATAATTAATGAAGCCTCAAGTGGTTAAGGCAGTAACATCATCTCAGTATTACAGATAAGTACAGAGAAGCACAGAGAAATGAAGTGACTCATTCCTCAGGGTTACAAAGTGAGTCAGTGGTAGAATTGGAAATAAAATCCTGACTTCCAGTCCCCTACTTAACTGCAGGACCATCTAGCAAATGTAATCTTTGTTTTATCATCCATGATAAAAGGGATAATAGAAATTCTGGCTCAAAGAGAAATCATCAGGCAAGCCAAGCTGCTCTTCCCCTGTGATGAAGAGCTGAGAAACCCGACCCTGTAGCAGCTGGAGTGAAGTGAGATTCCTGGTCATTTTGATATTAGAAAAAGCCTTCATCCCCTAGGGAATTTCAGTCTGTCATTGGAGCCACGTGACAATCTGGGTAGTTCTAGTGGAGTGTTAATGGTGAAGAGGTGGCAGGATGATGACAACATTTGGGGTATTCCCGTGAAAGGAGATTTTATGAATCTTTGCATCAAAACAAGAACTGAAAGTGGAATAGAGACAGGTGCAAACCAGAGACGACTTTCAGTCTGAATAACTTTTAAAAGTACCACCCTGAAGGAAATTAAAAATTTATAAGTAGACCTTAAAATGAACTGCTTGCATTCACAGACCAGCACAGCCTGTACACTCCTAAACCACCTGCCTAGACACTAGCCCCAATGCCATTTAGCTTGTGCTGCTGGGCCATGGCAGAAAGTAAAACTCCTAAAATGGACAGATTTTTAAAAAAGAGTCAAGCATCCAATGGTTCTTACTGACTGCATTAGAAACTACTGCACGCAGGACTATTCTGAAAATCTGGCACACCTGTCCATTACTCTCCATTGCTCAGATCAACTCCGATCTAGGGAAGGAGGATTATGAGAGGCCTCACAAATTTGTGGAGAAGGTTTGCCACAGTGTGATGGCACAGTTAGAGTTTTGCAGGCAGGTAGGAGATGGCTAGAGTGGGTGAGGTGTGTAGGTAAGTGGATGAGAGCTGGATGGGGTTTGTATTTAGGGAAAAATTAGAAAGTCTGAGGGATAAAATGCAAGACACCTAGCTAGGGGGGTTCTTTATACATTAGAAGCAAGACAAAGATGAAGGAAAGTGTAAGTCCTCTACTTAGTGTGGAAGGGGAGCTAATAACAGTGACATCAAGAAGACTGAGGTGTTTAATTCCTATTTTGCTTCAGCCTCACTAAAAAGGTTAATAGTGACTGTTACTCAACACAACACATATTAACAACAAGGGGGAAGGAACACAAGCCAAAATAGAGAAAGAATGGGTTAAAGAGTCTTTAAATAAGTTAGATGTATTAAAGTTGGCAGGGCCTGATGAAATTCATCTTAGGATACATAAGGAACTAGCTGAAGCAATCTCAGAACTGTGAGCAATTACCTTTGAGAATTCATGGAGGATGGGTGAGTTCCAGAGGACTAGAAAAGGGCAAACGTTAGTAGCTATCTTTAAAAAGGGGAACAAAGAGGACCTAGGGAATTATAGACGAGTCAGCCTAACCTTTGATACCTGGAAAGACATGGATCCAATTATTAAACAATCAATTTGTAAGTACCTAGGGGATATCAGGGTTATAAGGAATAGACATCAAGGATTTGTTAAAATCAAATCATGCCAAACCAACCTAATTTCCTTCTTTGATAGGGTTATTGACTTGTGGATGGGGGATGGGACAAGAAGTAGTGCAGAGTACTTAGGAAGGAAAAATCAAATACACAACTTCAAATTGGGGAATAACTGGCTTGACGGTAGCACTGCTGAAAAGGATCTGGGGGTTATAGTAGATCACAAATTCAATGTCAGTCAACAATGTGATGTAGTTGCAAAAAAGGCTAATATTCTGGGGGACATTTAGTGTATGTAAGACATAGAAGGTAATTGTCCCACTCTATTTCAACACTGATGAAGCCTCGGCTGGAGTACTGTGTCCAATTCTAGACGCCACACTTTAGGAAAGATGTGGACAAATTGGAGAGAGTTCAGAGGAGAGCGACAAAAATTGTAAAAGGTTTAGAAAACCTGACCTATAAGGAAATGTTAAAACAACTAAACACGCTTACTCTTGAGAAAAGAAGACTGAAGGGGAACCCGATCATCTTCAAATATGCTAAGGTCTGTTAAAAAGAGGCAGGGATCAATTGTTCTCCATGTCCACTGGAGGTAGGACAAACAGTAAATGGCTTAAACTGTATCAAAGAAGACTTAGGTTAGATATTAGGAAAAACTTTCTAACTCTGTAATTAAGCGCTGGAACAGGCTTCCAAGGGAGGTTGTGGAATCCCCATCATTGGAGGTTTTTAAGAACAGGTTAAATAAACACTGCCAGAGATAGTCTAGGTTTACTTGGTCCTGTCTCAGCACAGGGAGCTGAATTTAATGACCTCTCAAGGTCCCCTCCAGCCCTACATTTCTATGAGTCTGTATTTGTTATTTTGCATCAAACCTAACAAAATAATGACAACACAAATTAAATAGCTTTTGCCTTTTCTTCTCTGGGACAGAGCACTGCAGTATTTGATACATTTGGGAAACTTCCTAATATAGAGTCTATAGTGATGTGTTTGTTCAAGATTATATTATAGAGAGGCTCACTCAAAAGGGACAGTATTATGAATGTAAGAATTTTCAGATATACCCTGGAAACAAGGGGATTGAGAACACAGTGTAGCTGTATACAGCAGCTCACCACAGATATTCTCTATTATTTAAATAAAAGTTTTATTTATTTCTCATTCACGGGTTTGTTATTTAATAACCTCCAATATCATTACATGGTGTCAGAAGTGCAGAGTGAGAAGGAGACTGCAGTAATTTTGAAGTTAACTCCTGTGTTTAAAACTGAAAGCAGAGGCAAGAGGATTATGTGGAGCAACAAACAGAGATGAACAAAAGCTTTTGTATGTATTCTATGAGCACAACAGTAGCTTGGCTAGCTTTAGAAGGAAGAAAGCCAAAAATGAATGCGCTGCAACCTTCATCCAGTCTTCAAATGTCAGGCAATGTTTCAGAGAATTGGAAAAAATTCCAACAGAGATTTTAATTATACTTAGCAGCCACAGGGGCAAAGGAGCAAAATGATAAAGTGAAATCATCAATCTTTTTGTATGTTGCTGGGGAGAAGGCATTACACACACACACACACTTTAAGTATGAAGTTAATTAAAATACTGACTAAATTTGAGGAACATTTCATGACAAACAGGAATGAGACCTTTGAGAGAAACAATCTTTTTACATTCATGCAATAAACTGATGACACCATAGAGCAATGTGTCACAGAATTAAGAAGTCTCAGTAAAACCTGTAACTTTGGTGAGCTGACAGATTCTCTGGTCAGAGACAATATATTGTCTTTAATGCCACAAATTATTCTAAGAAACAGACTACTCCATGAAGGAGATTTAAATTTAGAAAAAGTTTTCCAGATATGCAGGGCAGAAGAAACTGTGAAAGCACAAGTCAAAGAGTTGACTTCACCAGAACAGATTATCCATGTACTAAGTACAAAAAAGGAGTATAGCCAGAAAAGGTCAAATCAAAAAGTAGAACCACTATGAAACCACTACTGCAGGTAGACTGGGTACAGATAGTTATGTGGAAGGTGTGGATCGCAGCATGGCCCAAAAGAGTGTTGTGACTTTGGTAAACTGTTATAAATGTGCAAAAAAAAAAAAATTTGCAAAACGCTGTAGATTCCAAAGGCAGAAAAGTCAAATGCACACAGCTCAAGACAAGCTGGTTGAAGAGTTTTATGTAGACGTGCTGGGATCAAGCAAAACTGATGAGAGGGACTAGATATTACCAATGAAAGTGGATGAAATAATTATTCCACTCCAACTGGACACAGAAGCACAGGTTAATAAGAAACTGAAAATAAGACCAAAACTTAAAAGTAAGACAAAAATAAAAGTAACTGGTTATTCTGCAACAAATATACCAGTGAAGGAGATGTGCATTGCTAGCATCTAATATAAGAATATCATGTACAGGCTACTGTTCATTGTAGTACCAAAGGAGGTGACATGAATTTTAGGCTTGGCAGCTTGTGAAAATCTGGTAAAACAGGCACTCTTACTACAAGATCACACTAAACCTGACTATGAGGCTCTCATTTGGGAATATCATGATCTGTTTGAAGAGCTGAGTTGCTTGCAGGGTGATCATAGAATCCAGGTAAACAAGCAAGTCCCTTCAGTTATCCATCCATGTAGAAAGGTACCATTTGCACACCATGATAAACTCAAGGCTGGGCTTGCAAGATGGAAGCAATACAAGCAATGCACAAAATTTAGGAGCCAACGGAATAGGTGAGTTCCCTTGTCATTGTGGAGAAAAATAACAGCCAGCTATGCATATGCTTAGATCCAAGAGCCCTCAACAAGGCTATACAAAGAAAACATTTAAAACTGCAACCAGAGAAGAGTTTATGGCTCAATTTGAGAATGCACAATAGTTCAGTAAATTGGATGCCTCCTCAGCATTTTAGCAGCAAAAATTAACTGACGAAGGCTCAAAACTATGCACATTTAATATCCATTTGGAAGATACTGATTCTTACATCCACCTTTCAGCATAGCTTCATCACCAAACACGCACCACAAAAATCACACATGCGATCTATTCATAGCTCAGTGGGTTTGAGCATTGGCCTGCTAAACCCAGGATTGTGAGTTCAATCCTTGAGGGAGCTGCTTAGGGAACTGGGATAAAAATCTGTCTGGGGATTGGTCCTCCTTTGAGCAGGGAGGTGGACTAGATGATCTCCAGAGGTCCCTTCCAACCCTGATATTCTATGAACATTTTAATGGTGTTGACAACTCAATGGATGACATTGTCATCTGGGGCTCAACTAAAGAGGAGCATGATGGTAGACTTCAGAAAGTCTTGGATGCAACTAGAGCTGCAAACTTGAAACTAAACAGAGAAAAATGTATTTTAGAGGTTACAGAACTGACTTGCACTGGAGATATTATTTCCAACAAAGATGTCAAACCTGATAAGAGGAAAGTTTTCAGCCACTGAAATTGCCAAATCTCACCGAAAGACGTCCCCAGGTTCCTGAGAGTGGTTAATTAACTTAGAAAATTCATACCTAATCTGTTTACAAAAGCAGTGACATTCAGAAAACTCCTACAAAGTAAAAAATTAATGGTACTTGTGTGCAGAACAGGAGGAATCATGAGGAAGTTTGATACCAGAACTTATACAAAAGCCACTGTTGAAGTAGTATGCACGAAACAGGCATATTAAAATTTTCAGCATATGCTTCACAATCTGGGTTAGGCACAGTGATTTTACAGAAAACACGATTGTGGGCAACCAGTTGAATATACATGCAAACCACTGACTGATACAGAAACCAGATAAAATAAATAACTTAATGGAGATATCCTATCTCCTAGAACTGGAAGGAACCTTGAAAGGTCATTGAGTCCAGTCCCCTGCCTTCACTAGCAGGACCAAGTACTGATTTTTGCTCCAGATCCCTAAGTGGCCCCCTCAAAGATTGAACTCACAACCCTAGGTTTAGCAGGCCAATCCTCAAACCACTGAGCTATCCCTTCCCCCAGACTGAGAATAGTCTTTTAGGAATATTGTTTACCTGATGTTGAAATGGACCACGCACCCAGTAGCATTATCTGGCAAACTGCTAAGTGCCTGTACCTTAAAGGATTCAAAGAATGACGACAAATCTGCAAAAGTATGATTTGGTTGTGATCTACACACCTGGTAAATTAATGTTTATTGTGGATGCACTTTCCAGAGTGGTGACTCCTGTTACAAAACTAGAGAAGGCCTCAGAGATAGAGATGCAACCCTTTGTAGATCTGATTGTAAAGTCAATTCACATAGCTAACAAAAAATTACAACAAATAGAGAGGGGAAACAAGAGAGAGAGAGAGGAATGACTGGGGATCCTGAAAGAAGTGATAATTAAAGGTGGCCTGAAGAAATAAGCAGTTGCTGTCCAAGTATAAGAGACTATTAGAACTGCAGACATTAATTTACTGTGATAGATGGGGTGATTTTCAAGGGCAGCAAGGCTGTAATACCAGTGAGCCTCTAGAAAGAAATGCTACTGAATATCCACAGAAGTCATTAAGGGATTTAGAAGTGCAAACAACGAGCATGAGAGGTGATGCATTGGGTGTGGCTCAACCACAACATTGCTAATATGGTAGGAAACCACTTTTCATGCCTGAAATACAATCCATGCCAGTGGACAGAGCCACTGAGACCTTACCCACTTCCAAAAAGGCCTTATGAGAAGGTAGGCACTGACTTTATTTACCTGGCAATCATAGGATTATTTCATAGTCACAGATTATTATTCCCTGTATTCAGAAATTTGCACACTGCACAGTATTAGTAGTAAGTCAGTAATCGCCAGCATGAAGGAGTATTTTCCAGACATGGAAATCCACATGAAATCTTTAGCAATAATGGGCCACAATTCTTCAGCACAGATTTTAGCCAGTCTGGTATAAATTGGAATTTTTATCACAAAACAAAGTCCAAACTACCTCCAATTGAATGGATTTGTGGAAAGGTCTATATGGACAGTAATAAACCTTAAAAAAAAGACTTTTGACAATGGGGGTGATTTGCATAAAGTTTTATTGATTTACTGAAGTACACCTCTAGAGCAGGGGTAAGCAACCTATGGCATGTGTGCCACCTTCTGATTTTGAGTGGCACTCACACTGCCTGGGTCCTGGCCACCAGGGCTCTGCATTTTAATTTAATTTTAAATGAAGCCTCTTAAAACATTTAAAAAAACTTATTTACTTTACATACAATAACAGTTTAGTTATATATTATAGACTTATAGAAAGAGACCTTCTAAAAACATTGAAAAGTATTATTGGCACCCAAAACCTTAAATTAGAGTGAATAAATGAAGACTTGGCACACCACTTCTGAAAGGCTGCCAATCCCTGTTCTAGAGAATGGGTATCCTTTCTTCCCATTGATAGTTGAGCTGAAGATCAGATCCAATCAATGATAATGTGCTGAAATCTCATGACAATGAAATCATACAGAAGATGAAAGAAAATCAGAAGCGGAAGCAGAAATATTATTTTGACAAAAGGGCCCGTGATCTCTCATCTCTTAGCCCAGGTGACAGAGTGCGCCTGAGGACTCACACCTCTAATACTTGGTGCTAAAGGGATACCATTAAAGAACAGCTGCATCCAAGAATTTATGTAGTCCAGACAGACCAAGGCGGCAAATATTGGCATAATCGAAGGGATCTAAGAGTAAATTCAGAAAGTTAAAAAAACATTGACAGTCAGTAAGAACTCTGGCACTACTGATTGTTTATTATCAATGGACAAAGGAGAAACAAGCAACAAGCTAGCAACAAGAGAACTCAGACTCTAATGAAAGGGTGAGATACTGAGAAGATCAGAGAGCGAGATTAAATGTCCTGAAAGACTCAGATTTACTAGCCTGCCTGGAGAAGAGGTATTTGAGGTACGTCTACACTGCACGATTATTTCGAATTAGCTTAAACCGATATTACAAAACAGATCTAATAAAATCGGTTTAGCGCGTCCACAGTGGGATCACGAAATCGATTGTTTGCGTCCATGGTCCAAAGCTACCATCGATTTCAGGAGCGGTGCACTGTGGGTAGCTGTTCCTCAGCTATCCCATAGTTCCCACTTCCGGGTTGAGAGCACAGTGCCTGATGGGGCAGAAAACATTGCCCCGGGTGGTGCTGGGTACAGCCTCACCCCTCCCTTTGTGAAGGCAGCAGACAACCCTTTGGCGCCTTTTTCCCGGAGTGCATTGAGCAAACGCCATAGCACAGCAATCATGGACCCTGAGATCACAAATAGTATCCTGACCGTTGTCAACACCTCGCGTACTCTCTGCCAGCAGCATTCAGTACACAGAGGGTGACATTTACAGTACTCAAGGAATTATTTATTTTACTTCTCTTTCACGTGCTGGGGGGGGGAAAGGACTGACGAGCTGTTCCGTGAACCACGCAAGACACCGTGTATTAAGCTACAGACATTGGGCGCTCAGCCAAGAATGCAAATAGTTTTCAGAGACTGCTGTGGAGACTGGTAGCTGTAGTCCTCATTACCCCCTCCCTCCCTCCATGAGCATCCGTTTGAGTCTCTGGCTTCCCGTTACGGTTGTCACGCACCGCTGTGTATCCTGGAGTTTATTTTTCAAACGCTTTGGCATTTCCTGTTCTTTAACGGAGCTCTGATAAAACAGATTTGTCTCACCATACAGCGATCAGATCTAGTATCTCCCGTAAGGTTCAATGCAGGAGCTACTTTTGCATTTGAACTGCATCGCCACCCGTGCTGATCAGAGCTGGACACGTGAAAGCAGGAAATGTCATTCTAAAGGTCTCGGGGCTTTTCCTGTTTACCGGCACTCCGCATCCGAGTTCGGATTGCGGACCAGAGCGGTCAGTGGTGCACTGTGGGATACCTCTAGGAGGCCAATAATGTCGATTTCCGTCCACATGAGCCCTAATCCGAGTTATCACTATCGAATTTAGCGCTACTCCTCTCGTTTGGGAGGAGTTCCGAAATCGATTTAAGGAGCCATTTAACTCGATATTAATGACGATGTCGTGTGAACGGGTACAGCGTTAAATCGGTATATCGGCCATTAAACCGATTTAAAGTCACAGTGTAGACCTGGCCTGTGGAATGTAAGTGTTAAAGACTGATAGCTTCTCTCTAGGTAGCTGATACATTGAGTATATGGATCATAGTTTATTGAAATGTACTAGTTGGGTTGAGAATTTAATGGATGTGTTATTAGATAGTTGTTAGCTGCTTATATAAGAGGTTTTTTTTTGTTTTGTTTTTTAAAGGTAGTTTCTTGGTTTATTCTGCTTTGCATGGCTATTTGGCAGAAGAATTTTATTGAATGAGATCAGAAGGCATATAGAGGTGACTGATGTAGTGCAGTCGACGTATGACGCAAAGCACAGATGGGCGGGTCATGCAGTCTACAGGCAAGACAATAGATGAGCAACCCACATAAGTGGCTGGATCCCCAGAGACCACAAGCTGTGAGGGTAATCTAAGCCTCTGACTTCCTGGGTGTTTTAAGCTTCTCTGGGTCTCCTCAGGCTGCAGAACTTTGTCCTCCCTGGTGTCTCATTGATTCTCAGTCATCTCTTCACAGAAATGGAGCTCTTCAGCCCACCTGTCCTAGGCCCCCAGGACAAGCGCTGACCCCCAAGATAGCCTAGTTGCTTAAACATACCCTCTCCCTCCTTCACACTGCAAGGTGTGAAGCTTCTGGTTATTGTTTAATTGTCTCTGCAGAAACAGTAACCGTGCAGAACGTAGCACACTTAACAGAGATTAACACCTTAACACTCTTCAAACACAGCAGAGTACAGATGAAACAAAACAATAAACATCTTAAACCGCAATATCCCTCACTAGCTCTTCATTTGAGAGTCCTGGGGGGACCATCTGTGGCCAGGAAGGCAAGCAGAGAGTCAGACTTTCTACCCATTGTGTTGTTTCTCCCTCATGAAGTCCTTGCCCAGCTTGCGTGATCACCTTACTCTTTCCTACCCCTACATTCCTCTTCCTGTCTGGTTCCTCTGTTCCTATGTGTTTATTAAATCTCTCCAGGACATTTGGCCATTTTTTGTTCTGCTCCTATCTTTCCCTGCTCCCTTCAGAGGGGTAAAATAAAACTGTTCTCCCAAGGATGCAGCTAGTTTTTACTTCCTAGAATAATATTGTGACAAAAGAACTGTCATTAACTTTAAATATTTCCTACTGACCTCAGTATGGGGAAGACATGCTGTCATGCTGGTAAGACATGATGCATACAGATACATCTAGGCATTCATGATAAAGCATCTTTCATAATAATAATTAATAATATCATCCAGAATTCATAAATTTGTACTGACAGATTCCCAAATTATCACATCTGTACATCCCATTTGCACTCTGAATTATCCACAGAAGTTTTCACAGTTAAGTTAAATAATACCCCAGCTACCAGCTTCCACCAGACAACATCTACTACACAGGGTTAGCCTTTTGTCCTGCAGGACCTCAGTAAAAAGAAAAAAGGTTAAGTGATATTTTCACTTTCTTGTTCCATCACCACAGTTTGGCTTGTGCAACAGTAAAAAGGAGTACTTGTGGCACCTTAGAGACTAACAAATTTATTTGAACATAAGCTTTCCAGACTCACCAGCCTCACTCCCAGAGGAAAAGGCTGAGATGGTCTGTGAATTCTGGAGTCACCAAAGAACACTATACTACTGATTATTTTAACAAGGGATTCCCATAATTTTTTCCCCATGTACCAAGATGAGCCCATGGACAGACTGGAAGAGAGACTGGTGAATCCATTTACGTTCTCATTTAAATAAAGCTCATGAAGAAGGCAGGACTACTGGGCATCCAATGTGTATGAAGTGCATTTCGCTAGAAACATACTTTCTTTCTGAAAAAACATACTATGTCGATTAGCAGAACACAGTACATGGAAATAAATAATCCCTGGCAGGGATATGTTAGCAGTATCCAGAGAGGGGATGACTCCCTCTGCAGCAGGAAAATCAACTCTCCATGCACTTTGGCATCAGAATAATAGAAAGGGGTCCCAAGAGTTTCCTCCAGCACATTACTGGCATAGAACTGCAAGGCCCTCCAGCACCTACCGTACTTATGCCTGAGGCCAACCCTTAACAAGTACAAGGCTCTGTGGGTGAAAGTTTCAGATATAGTACTCTAGTCCAGCCCTTGACGAAATGGTGCCCCAGGTGAGAAACATCTCCAGCGTCATTCCCCCCCCCACCTCCATTTGTTAAACTTCTGAATACCTTATTTTTTATTGTATTTCTAGCCCATTTCATGAGTGTGATGCATGATTTGCATCCATGATTTATCCCTGTCATACTAAATTGACCGGTGACGCCCCGCCCCTTATATACCCACAAAGGCATGGCTAACATTCTAGGAGGTTCAGGGAAAACGTAGTTCTCTGAAAGCCTAGAAGGTTCAGTGAGATTCTACCAAGGTCCAGAACGTTCTAGGTTAGTGAACAATGAAACTACATACAGAATACCTGACAGATTTTCCTTCTAGCATTCTATTTTCCCTTTTGTCACTAACAACAAAAATAGCACCCCAAGCCTCGTGCTGCAGCAGTCGATTGGGTCGCCTGCCCCTACATTTGGCCCTGATAGTACTTACAAATCTGCTTTTCCTGTGTTCCCTGATTCATAGATTCATAGACTCTAGGACTGGAAGGGACCTCGAGAGGTCATCGAGTCCAGTCCCCTGCCCTCATGGCAGGACCAAATACTGTCTAGACCATCCCTGATAGACATTTATCTAACCTACTCTTAAATATCTCCAGAGATGGAGATTCCACAACCTCCCTAGGCAATTTATTCCAGTGTTTAACTACCCTGACAGTTAGGAACTTTTTCCTAATGTCCAACCTAAATCTCCCTTGCTGCAGTTTAAGCCCATTGCTTCATGTTCTATCATTAGAGGCTAAGGTGAACAAGTTTTCTCCCTCCTCCTGATGACACCCTTTTAGATACCTGAAAACTGCTATCATGTCCCCTCTCCGTCTTCTCTTTTCCAAACTAAATAAACCCAATTCTTTCAGCCTTCCTTCATAGGTCATGTTCTGATGTCTTCAGAAGTTTCTTCCTGATCCTGCCATACAAAATTAAACATTTATAGTTTCAATGTTAATTTTTTGGTACTTTATTGACTAATGATGTGATAGTGTCTTAGTAACTAATGGTTTAAAAGTCACAATGCAGATAAAAGTAATTAAAGTGCTAATTGGTTAAGTAGGAGAGCATAAAAGGAAGGCATAAGGGATAGAGAAAAAGTTTGTGTTGTGATCGTAACAGCTATAAGTGCAGACCAATGTAAGAATAAATAAAAATAATCTTGAATTCTGAAGTGGTTTGTTGCAATAGTTAAAACAAATTAAGTAGTGAGAGTGATGGACATATGAACTGGTGTACTAAGTTTAAATACTTTGGGAATATATCCAAATTATTTTGCTTACTAAATTACTGTTTTCTTTCTATTTTGCAACTAAAAGTAAGACAAGTTTTCCTTTTAAATAATCAAATTTTTAAAACTGATTTTTCCTTCATGTTCAAGAGTGAGCTGCAGTTTGCAAATTATTTTTTTTCCATTAGCATTCAATATTTTTTCCAGCTGAGATTAAATATAGGGTGGGGGCAGCAAATCTTAAACATTTTTGTCCTTTGTAAAATATCTGTTGCCACAATTGTTCGTTCCTAATTAAGGATAGAAGGAAAGTCTTAGTCAGCTGATCTTTATAACTGAGGCAATAACTTGCTGTACTATTAATTTGAGTAGTCTTAACCAATGGTTTTGTTGTCTGACTCTTACTTCTATTTGACTCACTCTAAAGTTACCTTAATAGAATTATTTCATGTTAGCTAGGAATAGTTTCACAATCTCCTAATTACTATCAGTGTAGAAATTAGACTTTTTTAACTCTGCTTTCATTTGTTAAGTCGCTAATTTTAAAAAACTCTATCACAACGGAGGAAATAGTCACACTAAATCTGGCTCTAAATCTGTTTAGAATAGCGCCAGAAATTCGGATTTGGATGAAAGGATAATTTAAAAAAAAAAAAAGCCATCGTTATATTTCTGCACGTGTAATTACTTCAAGTAAGATTAATGAAGAGGGGGTAGGGAGACGCTTGACTGAGAAGATGTACCAAGTCTCTGCCTCACCTGGAGGGCCACTCGCTCCCTCGTCTTGGATTAATGCCGAAGCAGCTGTTTCACAGGGATCTTAACATCGCCTTCGGTTTATTGCTGAGAATCGCTGATGGAGGGAGGAGAGCCACGGAGACTCCTCTAAAGCTGCTGTTTAACGCTACTTCATTTATTAACTAATGTAACAGAAGGGGGCTGGCTAGGCGCTGTTACGAAGCGTAAATTCTCGCTTCCCTGCTTGTGAAACTGCCTCATGTCTCTGGCCCCGCTTCCCAGACCCTCGGTTTAAGGCGATTTTTAACCGTCCACGTGAGAGCGCGCCCGGCCCCCGCTCAGGCGCGCCCGCGCAGGGCGGGAAAGCGGCTGCTATTCCGCGGCCGCGTTTCGCAGCCCGTCTGAGGCGCCCCAGTTACACGCGAAGCCTCGTTTCACGCCGATTAGAAAACGCGCGCCCGGCCTCGCGGGTGGTGAGATGGCGGCGCGTGTGCGCGAAGAAACCGCGCACAACACAGCCCGCCCCCCTCCGCGCGGTGTAGCCGCGGCTCCGGCGGGAGGCAAGGAGCCCATGCTGTCCCCAGCAGCGCAGGTTTAAGTGACGCGAGGGGGAGAAGGAGGAGTTGGCGGGCCTCGGGCAGGCCTGGAGGGAGCGGCAGATGCCGAACGCAGACTGCGACTGCCCCCTTTAAAAGAAGCGCTGATGAGCGTGGCGGGGAAATGGCCGAGGCCGAGCTGAGGCGGGAGGGCGAGGTGGGTATAAGCCTGAGGAGGCTGCCCCCGCCGCAGGGCCAGGCTAGGCCAGGCCAGGCGAGGCGGTAACGGGTCACACGGCACTAGCGGAGCGTGCTCCAGGCAGGGAAAGCCTGGAAGCGCCTAACAGCAGGTGACGGCGGGTTCTTGGTGGGCTCCGCGTGAGGCGGTCGCAGCGACGTGGGAGCTGGGGTAGGTGGGGAGCGGGGCTGCCGGCGCTGGAGCGAGGGTGCGAAGAGTCCGTGTGTGGTGCGGGACGCACCGGCTCCGCCAGGAGGCCGCTTCGAGATTAGCGCAGAGGTAACGGGGGCGGAGCCAGGGGCTGGGCCTGCCAGCCTACCCGGCCGGGAGGGGGAGGGCACACGAGAGGAAGAAGGAAGCCGCCATCTTGGAGCGTCGAATCGCTATAACAAGGCACCAAGCGAGCGGGCGGGCGGCCGGGTGCGAGGACTTTTTTACCCGGGAGAGCGGGCAGCGCAGCCGGCAGCGGCGGTGAGGAGGCTGCTAGGGGAGTGGCCTTCGGGGCTGGGCATGGGGCCGCGCGGGCATCGGCCTGTACTTTGGCGAGGCGTGAGGCCTGCGGCCTGTTCTGGAGAAGGGCCTGGGCTGGGCCGGGCCTAGCGGGCGACCACCCCGGATTGGAGAGGTTACACTGCGGAGGGATTTGATGGGTCTCATCCGCCCCCCAATGGGGGGCCCCTGCAGGCGTGTTAGGGCACTGGGGGTGAGCGAGCACTTTGCCAAGGGGCGGCGCTGCGGGGTGTGCGGGTGGTGGGGGAGGCGTGTAGCTGCTAGCCTGACCGTGCGGGGGGGCGGTGTTTCACGCAGGGTCCCCCACCAGCGGGGTTCTGTATCTGGGGAGCAGCGCCCCCCTCGGTGTCTGGGGCCCGGAGGGGGCGGGGATGATCTTTTGTTTCCCCGGCGGATGTTGCTGGAGTCGGGTGCCCGCTGATGTTGCGCAGATACATTTTTAGGGTTGTGCCTGTTCATACAGGCTGCTCCTGTCTGTTCGCAGATAAACGCGGCATGTATACGTTTGTTATTAACCCGGGGCGCCCCTCGGCTGTGGTGGTGCCGGGCTGCCCCTGTTTTTGCCTGGTGAAGTAGCCTCCTTCCCCAAGCTCAGCAGAAACCACTCCGGACACTCATACTGTCACTCCCAGGCAGAGGCCCATGGCGATGTGGGAGTGAAGCAAAAAGTGTTTAAGCTGCTCCGCTCCATTGTTTCGGAAAATGAAACGTTCAGTTATTTTTCGCAGGGAGGTGGGGAGAGAATGAGAATATGGTTGGAATTTCTAAACCAGGGGTCGGCAACCTTTCAGGAGTGCAGTGCCGAGTCTTTTTATTCACTCTAATTTAAGGTTTTGCGTGCCAGTAATACATTTTAACGTTTTTAAAAGGTCTCTATAAGTCTAGAATATATAACTAAACTATTGTATGTAAAGTAAATAAGGTTTATAAAATGTTTAAGAGGTTTCATTTAAAATTCAATTAAAACAGAGAGCTCCCTGGACTGGTGGCCAGGACCCAGGCAGTGTGAGTGCCACTGAAAATCTCATGTGTGCCATAGGTTGCCTACCCCTGTTCTAAACTGATTGAAGCTGCAGCGAGGGCCTTATGTTAGAGGAAATGTAGGTCGGTTCAGGAGCAGCCCACCTCGGCCTCAGGACTTTAGAGGACTGTTTGCTTGAACCCTAGCAAACAATGGAAGATGTGGTTCTTGGGGTCACTTAAAAAGCTCCCCTAATTTTGTATTTGTTCATGTAGCATTGTGTGCTCTTTTTAGGCAAAAATCAGAGTTCCTCGGGGGAAGGAGGATGTTTACTGCTGAAAGGGAAGTGGAAATGTGTAGGGCAGCAGCTTCCATAGTCTGCATACGTGGTCAAAATCAAGAAAGGAAATGCTTAGAATAGGGGTGGTGAGCTTTGCTAGTAGAGGGCACTAGCTTTTGAAATGGTAAGGTTGCTTGTCCCTGAAATTTTAGTGTTTTTTTTTTTAAGATTTATTAAATATAGTTTCACTTTATTACATATTATACTTCAAAGTTTTGGAATCCTACTGTGAGTGCAGGTTAAGCTATTTAAAGTCATGTTGCCAGGTAAAATAAAAATGAAAGTGGGTACTAACAACACATTATTAAAGTTGAATTTACCTCTTGCTGTATCTTTCTCGGTTTAAGTTTTTTTGCTTTGATATCTGAGTTGTAGCACAAGGGAAATGTCTTAATCCAAATAGTGTTTCCCTTGACTTCTTAAAAATGAAAATATTTTTATTAAAGCACTTTACAAGGTTTTTGGGTCTGTGGCAGTAGTCCTGTAAATTAAAGGTGCTTGAAAATGACATCCATCTGAAAATATTTCACCTCCTCCTAACAGTGTACCATCTAAAATGACTGACTGTCCCAGAGATTGGAGGACAGTGGAGTGTGTGTGTGTGTGGTTTGTTTTTTTTTTAAATTGCCTTGTGCAGTTGGCAGTTCTTCACATACTAATTTTAATTGTTTCCCTTCCTTATTAAGTTGTTGCTGTCTTTGCTTTGAAACAAGTAAAGGAAAAGGGGAATGTTTGGGGAACAAAATAAACTTGATTATAAAACCATAAAAGTTGGCAGACTCAGAAGCAGGTTGTAGTACCTGAAACTGCTTTTAACTGTTTTTGAAAGTGACTAGATGTTGGTGTCCTTTAAGGAATGTTTGTATTTGAATTCTGTGTGTGGATTTCACCTGGGTATGGGGAGAGGTATCTTATAAACAACATTTTTATAAGAATGCAGTAATCAAGCAATGCTGCCTTTGTTTTGCATTTATTGTGTAAAATGCAGCTGCTTTGCCTTGAAACTTACTATATGTCAAGCCTGTAAATCCTTTTTTGAAAAGGCTATTGATAGGCTTGTAGAGTTTACTTGTTAGTAACAATTCTAGGGTTACTTCAAACAAATTAATCTTACAATTTTGTACTTTAGTAATTCACTATGAAGAGCGTGTTATCTTGTTTGCTGAACAGTCAGTTATAGTTAATTTTCCAGTACTCTCCCACTAACTTTAAATTTGTTTTGTATGTATCTGTTTTCTGAGAGCATCAGGCAGGTTTTTCAGTGACAAACTTATTTTGAATGTAACTCAAAAGGTGTTATCTCAGTTAAAAAATTAAGGGGAAAATCTCTATTGATACTTTGGTATCTGAATTGCTATCTCTAATTAGAGAACTTAACCACTGTGAGTAAAATATATACATTTTTTGAGGTTTTGTGAATGTAATAAAACAGGAAGCTGTTTTGATTCACTGAGTGAAGGACTTGGTTTCACTATTGGAAATTGAAGTTTTGTTTTTTTAAAATTGTATATCTTACCTGTTAAAACCAGCTGTTAAAATTAAACCTTTACTTAAACAGAAATGGAATTTATAAGTTTCAGATTTCCAGTGTTTTTCAGATTACTTCAGATAATGTTCACCTTGCATACTGTATTAGTGTGCTCTTCTCTCCCCCTTCTCCTCCAATTGAGATATTAAAGTAATTGCATAGTGCCCCCCACTCCCAGTTTTCCTTATAAACAGCTGCTGTGTTCTGCCCCAGAGGTGGCTGCACTTCAAGCTTGGCTGGAATAATCTCAGTGACTCATACTTATGTTCCTGGGGTGTCATTAATATTTGTAAAGCACTTCATTACATAAAAGATGTTAAGTACACATTTTTACAGAAAGCAAAGAGTCCTGTGGCACCTTATAGACTATCCAAAGTGGGTCTTCACCCACGAAAGCTTATGCTCCAATACTTCTGTTAGTCTATAAGGTGCCACAGGCCTCTGTCACTTTTTGCGGATCCAGACTAACACGGCTACCCCTCTGATACTTGACATTTTTACAGAGCTCCACATGATGCCATAAAATGATAGCTGTGGGCTCATTTTTAAGTAAGGAAGTTACCTTTTGGTTTATTTGTGACACTTGATCTTTTGGGTGCCTTTGTTTAAAGTACTGAGGATTTGGATGCTTATTCTGGTAGTGCTTCAGTTAAAGTATTGAAATCGTTTGTAATAATGTGATATTTTTACACTCAGTCAATGTATTAATTATTTTTTTCTGCATCTTTTTCAGATAGAAGTGAGTGAATTCAGATATAATTCAACTTTGTTAGAGGGCTTTTTTTAAAGAAAAAAAAGTTGTTCCACGGTGCATCAGAGCAAGTTACTACTTTACTGTTGAGTGACTTACAGGTGCTTGCCTGCATTGCAATAAAGGACTCATATATTGAGCAAGACTTATTTATCTCTTCATTTTGGAGAGTCTAATAAACTGTTATTACAGTTTCTGTACTGACTTTCAAAGTTTTGAAGTCTAAAAAGACATCTTTACAAATAAAAACATGAGCACGGCCAGAACAGAGAACCCTGTTATAATGGGTCTATCCAGTCAGAATGGGCAGCTGAGAGGCCCTGTAAAACCAAGTGGGGGCCCAGGAGGTGGGGGGACACAGATTCAGCAACAGATGAACCAGCTGAAAAATACCAACACAATCAATAATGGCACTCAACAGCAAGCACAGAGTATGACCACCGCTATTAAGTAAGTATTTGCATAAATGTTAAGCAGCATCTTAAACAATGTTTGAGTTATCAGGCATTGGAGAGAATTTAAGATTTCTTGTGTTGATATTTAAGTTTTATGTCCTATTGTTACTTTAAAATTCAGTATAGGCGGTCAGATGAGGAATATGAACTACTGATAATTCAAAAATGTGAAATTAATAGATGTTCTCTGACAGATTCTGGTTATTTATCAGTGGTGAGAATTAATAGTTAAGGCATTTTCTCAAGTTGTATACTATTGAGAAGCATAGGTTGATGGCCTACCTTAATTTATTTTCTTGATGGCTTTTCCCCTAAGAAACACCACCTCATCCTGATCACTTGTTCAGGATCGATGCTAGGGATGAGGGGAAGATGTGGAGTCTATTGTAGTTTAATACAAGTGTATATGACCAAAGCTTAATACAAGTGGCAAGTTGTGACATAATGGACCTTAAAGTCACTTTGTTCTGAGTATTGTCTTGTGTCTCTGTCCCCCACCCCACTCATACACACACAGTTCAATTACATGACATTTAGTAGATATTTCTCAGTAAATAGAACTAGAGCTAAATATTTTAAAACAGAGAGTGCCAGTTTTTTATTTGACCTAAACCACTCATTTTGTTTCCTGTGGGGTGATTTGCAAAACATGATTTAAAAAATGTCTGATCCCTCAGTTTTGAATGAAGTATATCTGGAACAAGTGCAACACTAAACTCTCTCACTCCCTCTCCCCAATTTAGGAATTTCTGAAAATGCATTATAAAATGTGGATTTGGGAATTGAAACTGGATTTGGACAGCTCTTTCCTCCAGTTTCCAAGTTTTGGTCTGTTATAGGAACCTTGCGTATGGCTAATTATTTTCTTCTGCAGTACATGAATGAAAACTGTAAATGTTTATGCTTTTAATTGCTTTTGTAATGTTGAAGAAACTGCATCTCAGATGAAAAGAATGCAATTCATAAAAGCAGTCCAACATATAGTTTTAGTTTAAATAGTCAAAAATCTTGTTGAGAGTGTGGCTAACAGAACATGGTGAACTGATTATCAGTGGGGGGTGGGAAGAAAACTTTTCTCCTTTTTCCCCCTCATAGTTTATCATTGTACAAATTAGACAAATGAATTGTAGGTTCTTAATGTCTTTCAAGACATTAGCTATGAGCACTTGACACTATTGGAAGCAGATACAGGTTATGATGGACCAGTGCTTTGTTATCATATGACAGTTCTTATAATCCTATTTTTTCCAAAGATAAGGTTGGCTAATGTTAGTTGTCATGTTTGGCTCTGAAATAGTGAGGGGAACTTGATGAGGTGAAAAGTTGTTGACCATATTTGCTAATGGTTAGAAGAGTGAGTAGATAATTGGTGCTTGAGAGATTCTTCTCTTAAAGTTTTCTAAGATAAGAGCAGCATTTCTGGGTGAAATAATTAGGCCAGGTTCTTTGGTGCATTTACTACATTGCACTATTTAAGTGGATGCTGTTTAGAGACAAGTATAATGCTCCGAGTTTTGGGAATTCAGGGACTTCTGAGTTCTAATTCTTGTTTTGTCATGGTCCTCCTTGCCTTGGGTAAATGGTTTAATGTCTGTACTTCAGTTTCCACATCTGTAAAACTGGGGAAATAGTAATGTCTCAGGCAGGTTAAGGTTTTGTGTTAGTTTGTGCAAAGTACTATTGTTACTAAAACAAAATAGAATTATTTAGGGATATTAACTAGTGCCTTCACATTGCAGACCTGGTGATGACTGGAAGAAGACTTTAAAACTCCCTCCAAAAGATCTGAGAATCAAAACTTCGGTAAGGATGTTTTCAAGGTATCTGTAAGCATAGGGTTGAGGATGTAAGATAAATTGCAGTGACAGTGTGCCAAAAGTGAGAGAATTCATTTCTGATCTGTTTTTAAACTTAATTAAAAGTAGATAGTAATATACATTCTTAGAGCTACTTGGCAAATATGTTTCTCTTCTCTCTCAAGTATGTTGAAACTCCAGGATATATATTTACTTTAAGAATAGTACAGGATGAAGTCTGTTAGAGCTTTTACTGCAAAACAGATGCAAAGTTTTAAGTGTGTATGCAGATTACTTTGTTTGGTTCCCAGTAACCAATACTACCTAATTATCCATGGTTGCACTACACAGATTTTTGTGAACTGCTGTATGACGAATGGTTGGAAAGGACTTATTACTCCATTTTGCCTGGTCTTTGGCCTGGATTATTCTGTCGGACCAGTTTGTGGGGATAATTTGTATGAACTGGTCTTACTGTTCTACTTTCTTAACTACTCAGGATGTGACCTCCACAAAAGGAAATGAGTTTGAAGATTACTGTCTGAAACGGGAGTTGCTGATGGGAATTTTTGAAATGGGCTGGGAAAAACCATCTCCTATTCAGGTTAGTACAGAGCAGATTCTTTGTGCCACATGCCGATTGCTTTCTTAGATATCGCATAGTCATTTATGAAGTTTTCGGGCATCCTTGGGGTTTTGACACTAAGGCTTTGACAGTATAATTTCTGAGAAACTCACTTCATACTAAACTAAAAAATACCTAGTAACATAGAAATTAGACTTTTTTACCTATTAAAGGCTTAACATATTCTTCTGTTCATCATAGAGAGGTTCGGGGGTTGTAGGCCCCAATTTGCTAAGATACTTCCAGTGTGTAAGTAGTCCCATGGACGTCAGCAATCTTCTCTGTTCACTGTTATGGACAACTTAATAGCTCTGAGTCGATCTAAGCACCACAGAGAAATCTCTGTAGAATCTTACTGCAGTTCATCTCACCCCTTAGTTGGAACTCTGTGCCAGTCTAATCACAAACCTCTCAGCAGAGGTGGGACAAAAGGTGACTGAGATGTATTTCAATGGAAGCTAGTACAAGCCTCCAGTAAAGTCCTCTCTCTCTCTTGTTCTGATGTTTCTCTTGTTTTGTGATCTGCAAATTATTTTCTAATTTTTTTTAAAAAATGAGCACTGGAGAAGGAGTAAAGGACACACAGTTTGCCATTTCACCTCATCATGGGGAATATGATACAAGGCATTCTGAACACTTATCTTCACCCAGGCTCTTAAGTCTTAAGGAATGGTTTTATACTTTTTACTGAACAGCAGAAAGAAAAACACTTCTGGTTTTTGAGTCCGGAGCTGGCTCCATAGAGGATGTCTTCATTTTCAAAAGCTAATAAAGCCCTCTGTTTTCACAGTGTAATGTTAAAATATGTACACGGTCTTGAAGTCACGGAGGCAGTTTTCCTTACTTTCTACCTAGACCTTTTTTCGGGTCTAATTGGTGTCTGGAATGGAGGTTAGGTAGGAGAGCCCTTCTCTCCCCATGGGATAGTTTGATAGCACCTTTCCCCCCATCTCCTTCGCTGTACCTAATATGTGTACACCGTGCACATTAGGATCATTCCTGTGGTAGCTGTTCCATTTAGTCTGCCTATGACCAGGCTAGACTAGTGGAGCATTGATAAATGGGATACTGGGAGCAGTTTTCTCACAAGTGGAACGCTGAAATGCTTTTGCTTGATCAGTCTGTCTTGTGATGAGGCTGGTGTACTTTCATATATACGGTCTTATAACTCACTTTTGCATTGGAAAGTTCTCCTGTCCCTTATCGGGGTCAGTGTTAAACAGGGCCTATATATATATAAAAATTAAAAAAAAGGCAAAAAAAGGCTGTAGTTTAGGTTGTTTTACTGTTGCATTGCCCTGTGCTTGCTTTTCAGGAGGAGAGTATTCCCATTGCTTTGTCTGGTAGGGATATCTTGGCTAGAGCTAAAAATGGAACGGGCAAGAGCGGAGCCTACCTCATTCCCTTACTTGAACGGCTAGACTTAAAGAAGGACAATATACAAGGTGAGCTGAAGACAGGTTTACATGAAGCTCCATGTACGAGGTAACGTGAGTAGCCTGGCTGCTGCACACCAGTATTGGTGGGATGAGAGAGCTGAAGATTGTAGGCATCTGTGTAGCTTGATGGCCTGCAGATTTATACTTAAAATTGGTGGTTGAATTTTTCAAAGCAGCCTGGGGATTTGAACATACTTTCAATTAAAATTAATCCCCAACACTGCTTTGAAAATCTCAACTACTACAAATTTCTCCTCATCCTTGCTTATATACCCTGAAAAGAAGTGTGGTGTACAGGTGGTTGGAGTATAAGTTGTGTCTGGCACTATTTAACAGCACACAAGGAATGCCAGTGCTTCAACACAATGATATTTCCTTGTCATGAAGAATACCCATGCAGTTTTCATGACAAGTCATTAAGAATTATCATAGACCTCCTTAAATCTGCTAAAGTTTAGCCATCATAGAGTTTGAATGCATGTGTTCATTAAGATAATCATTCTTTAATGCCTTTTTGAACTGGGAGGAAGGCAGTATTAAAAGATAAAATGCATCCTCTATGCTGAGGATTTTGTGTATCTTCTCTTTCAGCAATGGTGATCGTTCCCACTCGAGAACTAGCATTGCAGGTCAGTCAGATCTGTATCCAGGTTAGCAAACACATGGGAGGTGCCAAAGTGATGGCAACAACAGGAGGAACCAATCTGCGTGATGACATAATGAGGCTTGATGATACAGGTTAGGACACTTCCCAATTAAGGTTGCTGCTTTTTAGTGGCTTGCACAGTACTTGAAAGCCTAGCACTAAATTCTCTCTCCTCTTTCAGCTAGTATTGTCCTAGCATTGGCCTTCTATGATCCAGGCTGAGGTTTTATGCATACATTCTACACTCATCTGTAAGGACTGGTCCTTGTGAGCATCTAGTTTGCAGGAAACGGGAGTGTAAATATGCTGTGTGCTAACTGACCAGGTGGACTCTGCTTCAGTGCACTATAGGTTCTGTAGTGCACTTTGATATACACTGCTTTGAAACAGCAAGACCTCTGAGCATACTACAGAACTTACAGTGAGTGGGAACGGGGTCCACATAGACGATTAGTACGTCAGGCTACCTGGAGGTAGATTTACACCCCAATTTTCCACAAACTTTGTACAAACAAGCCCTTAAAGTTGATTTAGCGTAATTGTCAACCAAGCCAATGTTGTGTATTTGTACTATTTCTTATCCAAGCAAAAATTCACCTAAATGTATTTTCTTCTAACATTTACAGTGCATGTGGTGATAGCTACCCCTGGGAGAATTCTGGATCTCATCAAGAAAGGAGTAGCGAAGGTTGAACACGTCCAGATGATAGTACTGGATGAGGCAAGTTGCTGTCTTAACAATCTGCAAAACATGGAAAGATATTTAACAGGAAGATACAACAATGACACATCTCTGCAGGCCTTCTCATTGAGCATTGTTGGCCATTAAAATGGTCAGACTTTCTGTAGACACCATAAAGCTGAGACTGATCCATTTCTGCATTTTTGGGGGGAGAGGGGGAAGTCGTTTGGGAGGCAAGAGTTTTCAACATGTACTTTTCTCAGAGACTGATAGAAGCAAACTGATAGGGAGAGTTTGATTTCCCCTTATTTTGTAGGACCACTGAGCATTAGGTTAACAATGTCTTCTGAAAGGGGTAGCTCTTACTCTTCCATTTAAAATGACTGTTGTAATACAAACCTCTCAGTATAAACTGATATACAAAGATCTGGTAGACTCATAGTTTCCAAGGGGTCTGACCTCCTGTACTACACATACCATAAAACTTCCCCAAAATAATTCCTAGAGCATATCTTTTTTAAAAACATCTGATCTTGATTTAAAAAATCCACCACAACCTTTGGTAAACTGTTGAAATGGTTAATTATTCTCACCATTAAAAACATTATGCATAATTTTCAGTCTGAATTGGTCTATCTTCCACTTCCAGCCGTTGAATCATGGTCCACCTTTTTATGCTAGATTGAAGAGCCCATTGCTAAACATTTGTTCTCCAGTAGAGTAAAAGCGACGTTCCTTCTAAGGTCTCTTGAAACAACTGAATCAGTCAGGGCGCTGGGAGTGTGGGGATATGAGAAATAGCTTGCTACATCCGATAGACATTGGGTTCATGCTGGATAATCGGCCGACCCTAATCTCCTAGTTTGATGCTGTGGCCAAAAAGGCTAATGTGATCCTTGGATCCATAAACGGGAATCTTGAGCAGGAGTAAAGGTTATTTTACCTCTCTCTAGCACTGGTGTGGCTGCTGCTGGAAAAGTTTGTCCTGTTCTGGTGGCCCCAGTTAAAGAAAGATGTCGAAAACTTGGAGAGGGTTCAGAGAGCCAAGAGAATTATTAAAGGGTTAGAAAACATGCCTTATGGTGAAAGACTCAAGGAGCGTAATCTCTTTCACTTAACAAATAGCTGACTGCGAAGAATTAGAAAGGAATCTCACAAAACTGGGTGCCTGGGCAATGAAACGGTAGATGGATTTAATCAGTGTTGAATTTCGAAGTAATGCGCATTGGGAAAACGTAATCCAACTATACATACGAAATGATAGCGTCTAAATTAACTGTTACCACTCAGGAAAGTGACATTGGTGTTATTGTGGATATATCTCTGAAAACATCTGCCCAGTGTACAGTGACAGTCAAAAAAGCTGCCAATGTTAGGACCAATTAGGAAGGGGATAGATACAATAAAAATCATAATGTTACTATATAAATTTGATGGTACACCCACAGATTGTATACTGCATCCAGTTCTGGTTGCTCCATCTCAAAGATATATTAGAATTGGAATAGATGCAGATAAGGGCAACAAATTATTAGGAGTGTGGAACAGCTTCTCTATGAAAAGATAGTGAGTGGGGGACTGATCAGCTTAGAAAAGAGATGATGAAGGAGGGAATGTGATAGAGGTCTATAAAATTATGAATGTTGTGGAGAAAGTGAATAGGACAACATTATTTACCCGAAGGGTAAAATGAAACTCATAGGCAGCATGTTGAAAACAAGAAAAGTGTTTCACAGAGTCAACCTGTGTAACTTGTTGCCATGGGATGTTTTGAAGGCCAAAAGGATAACTGGATTCAGAAAGTAATTAGATAAGTTCATGGGGAATAAGTCCATCAGTGGCTGTTAGACAAGATCCTCAAGGTCACAACCCTGTGCTCCATGTGTCCCTAGACCTCCCAACGGTGTGAAGCCAGGACTGGACAATAGGGATGGATCACTTGAAATTGCCCTGTTCTGTTCATGACCTTTGAAGCATCTGGCACAGGCTTCTATCACAGACAGAATACTGGGTTAGATAGGCCAGTCATCCAACCTAGTATGGCTGCCCTTCTGTTAAGGTGGGGAATTGATCAGTCTGTAAGTACCTACACGGGGAACAAGTATTAAATAATGGTCTCTATTCTAGCTGTAACATAATCCAGTGGTTGGAAGCTGAAGCAAGTCAAGTTCAGATTAGGAATAAGGTGTACATTTTAAACAATGAGTAATTAACAATTGGAACAGTTTAGCAAGCATGCTGGTAGATTCTTCATCACTGACAACTTTTAAATCAAAATCAGATCTTTTCTGAAAGAGAGTGTGTGTGTGTCTAGGAATTATTTTGTGGAAGTTCTGTGGCCTGAGTTGAGGTCCAACTAGATGATTGCAAGGGTCCCTTCTGGCCTTAGAATCTATGAATTCCAGTTAAGGAATGGGAAATCTCTTCTGCTATTCCTTCTTCAGTCTGGTATAGCTCTTAAATTTGAAGAGTTGGAAGTGAGGCAGGATAAATTGCATTTTTCAGTGTTTGCAGTTGAAGTAAAGCTTTTCCCTAGTAGGTAAATAAAGCTGTCCATGAAGCATTATACTTAAAGCAAGCTTTCTACCCCACAAGTTGAGAACATAAGTTATATTTCATGTTCTAACTTAACATTAATAAAAAGTACCTGGAATTTGATGTATGTGTGAGAGAGAGGTTTTCCTTCTCATTGCAGGCAGATAAATTGCTGTCTCAGGATTTTGTTCAAATAATGGAGGACATTATTCTTACGCTACCTAAAAACAGGCAGATTTTGCTCTACTCAGCCACTTTCCCTCTTAGTGTACAGAAGTTCATGGTAAGTGTCCTCTTGATGCCCATTTGGGTATGGAGCGCACGGATGTGTGGAGACTTTTCCCTCATGCACATAAGTAAATGTGGATTATGTAAACTGTCATTTCCCCCCCACCCCCAGTGTGATTTATGCATGGGTATTCTAAGTTGCGTTCTGGATTTAGTTTTGTATCCTAAAAAAATTAAATGGGAACATTAAATAAACATGCATTGTACATAGCCAATATTAATAAGAGAGAATAATCTCTGCAACTGCGGTCTTGGGATGCACGCTCCTGTTTGGCTTTATCTATTGTGGTTGTGCTAGCATAACTATGTTGACAAGTGATGCATCTTTGTGTATTTGATTCATCTCAAATGTTAGATAGTAGGTTAGGTAAGACAATACTTAATTTTTGTGAGTAGACAGGCATGTCTTTTCTACCTTAATTTAATTTGAAATGCCTCTTTATTTCAGAATTCCCATTTGCAGAAACCCTATGAGATTAACCTGATGGAGGAATTGACCTTGAAGGGAGTTACCCAGTACTATGCCTATGTAACTGAGCGGCAGAAAGTACACTGCCTCAATACGCTATTCTCCAGGGTAAGTATGCTGCTGGGTAGTGTGATGCAACTAGAACACCAGTCTGAACCACTTCATTTATCCTTCAGAACATAACTTAATGGCAGAGAGATCCATTCTATCAAGAAAAGAGATTTTTCTTAACCTAGTGTGTTTGTTTGTTTAAAAAATAGCTTTCTTTAAATGAACAGTGACATCTTGGACTACTTACTTTCATGCTGTAGCTTTGAAATTTGAAGCCCAGGATCTTTTCTGAAAATGCATATTCTCTTGCTGTACTATTAAACTGCAGACCTCCTGATGGGAGAACTGCCATTATCTTCTCTTTGCAGCCAGAAGAGTGAGTGACGACTTCTAGCTGGAATCCCAGATGCATGTTTTTGTATTCCTGAAAAGGATGCATTCTCCTCAGATTTCAAAGCTTTGTAAGTAAAATGCCGCAGCTGCTTAACACCTCTCCCTCTCCCTCTCTCTCTGTCTCCAGCTCCAGATTAACCAGTCAATCATTTTCTGCAACTCCTCACAACGGGTTGAACTGCTAGCCAAGAAGATCTCCCAGCTGGGCTATTCCTGCTTCTATATCCATGCTAAAATGAGGCAGGTGAGTGTGAAGCTATACCAGTTAGTTTGAAAGCAACTGATAAAAACTTAATACAGGTGTGAATTAGAATTTTAATATTGAGTCCAGATTTGCTAGACCTTCAAGAACTGTAACTTAAAAGTGTTTTACTGTTTAACGTTGATGTCATTGTCTCAAGATGGGAGCTAGTTTAGTTAAAGAAATCTTGATCATATTTCTTAGCACAGCAACTCGGTCACGTGATCAAAAGCACCTTAATTAAAACCAGTTTTGATATACATTTCATGTTTTATATTTAAGTTGTCTTATGTGATTCCATTGATATGTTTTCAGGATTTTAGGTCGGTTCTCATGGTTTAGCTCCAGACTTCAATACTGATCTTGTTACTGATATTAAATGTCACGTCTCGCCAATCTATCAAAAATTGGTGGTAGGATCAGATGCCATTTTTAACTAAACTTCATTTTGAAACTTTTTGATTCCAATTTATAAAAAACAAATATATGTTAGAATTTTTCTGCTGCTACTTACTGGTAAGACACATAATCTAAATACTCCCTGGGCTGTAAACAAACTTATGGTGCTTTCTGGCTGCTCTCAATATTGACTGTTCATTGAAATCTGAATAAAAAGTTGGTTCTTGGTGGCACAAATCAGACTTCCGACTAACTGATCTTCAGAGCACAACACAGTGCATATTTGTTTATGCATCTCAGGCCTATAGTTTATTTAAACTGGTTGCCTAAGATTAATATTACTTGAATTTTTTTCAGTGCTGCCAAGGTGGTGCCATGGTTATTGATATGTAAAAATAAGAGTAGTGAGTGAAGACTTGAGTTAGCAGAAAGAGACTGATTTTTCTTCATACATTGATTTATAACATAAATTCTGAATCTCTAAGCAATCAAGTAAATTGAGTATTTTTACTCAACAAATAACCCATTGTCTTGAAAGACTTAATAGTCAAAATATCTGGAATGAAAATAAGTAACTTTGGAAATTTGAGATTTTCTTTAGGACGTCTGTAATCTGAGTGTACTACTAGGAGACCTGATTTCTAATCCCAATTGATTTATTGTGACTTCAGGCAAATCACTTAATCTGTCTGTTTCAGGCCTTCTCTAAATAGAATTTTGTGTAGCTTTTCAGTAGAGAAGCCGATGTAATTTAAATTCATACGAGCCCTTTTGTATAGACGCTCTTCAGTTAGTGCTTTATATTCATTTACTTTAAGAGGTACTCTTAAACAGATTGTCCATCCAGGGGGATTGCATCAATTAATCTGCATTAGTTTCTGACCAGTTTAGTTAAATATCTATACACAAAAGTTGTACCAAAAGCCTCTTTTGTGAAACACTTTTTATAAAAAAGATGAAAGCATAAGAAGTGCTCAGTATTATTGAAGAGGTGTGTTCAGTTTTGCCTGTTCCAGTGTTTGTTCCAGCTTATGGGGGAGAGGAGTAATAGGATCCATGTTTCAGTTTGTAAAAGCTGCTAATATTTTTTTCTACTTTACCAGGAACATCGTAATCGTGTGTTCCACGATTTCAGAAATGGCTTATGCCGGAATCTTGTTTGCACTGGTAAGTGTTTTCCTTTCTTTTTAATTTTTTTTTTTTTCACTTTTAGTAGTAAAAACAGACTGTTTGACTTCTAGAGGTTGCAACTGGAACCAGACTGTGTACACAATTCACCAGCTTTTTATCATAATGAAGAAAACTCATACTTGCCTTTAGTGATCAGAATCTTTCAAGACTATTAGAAATGTCAGGCTGGAAGGGAACTTGAGAGGTCATGTAGTCCAGCCTCCTAGTGCTGAGCCAGGACCAAGTAAACCTAGACCATCTCTGACAGGTGTTTCTCCAGCCTGTTCTTAAAACTCTTCAGTGAAGGGAATGCCGGAGTCTGTTCCCAGAGCTTAACTTCCCTTGTAGTTAGAACGTTTTTCCAGGTCCCTAACCTAAATCTCCCTGGCTGCAGATTAAACCTATTACTACTTGTCCTGCCTTCAGTGGATGTGGAGAACAATTGATCGCTGTCCTCTTTATAACACCCGTTAACGTAGTTCAAGACAGTTGTGAAGTCTGAGTGAGGACTTTTTATCAGGGTTAAACATGTTTAGTTGTATTAACCTTTCCTTAAAGGTCAGTTGTGTATTTTTTTTCTTTTCTTTTCTTTTCTAAACAATTCATCACTTTTGTTGCTGTCCTCTGGACTCTCTTCAGTTTGTCCACATCTCTCCTAAAGTTTGGTCTCCAGAATTGGATGCTTATCTCCAGCTGAGGCCTCAGCAGTGCCAAGCATAGCAGGACAGTTGCCTCCCATGTCTTAATACGGGGCTCCCCTGTTAACACACTCCAGATTCTTAGCCTTTTTCACAACTGCATCACATTGACTCATTCAATTTGTGATCCACTATAACTCCCTGATCATCTTCAGCAGTACTGTCCCCTACCCAGTTATTCTGTATTTTGTAGTTGTGCGTTTGATGTTTCCTTCCTAAGTGTACAACTTCACATTTATCTTTATTGAATTTAATCTTTTTGATTTCAGACCAATTCTCATTTGTCAAGATCATGTTGAATTCTAATCATGTTCTCCAAAGTGCTTGCAACCCTTCTGAGCTTGACATCATTTGCAAACTTTATATGCTTACTCTCCTCACCATTACCCAAGTTTTTAATGAAACTATTGAAAAGTACCAGGCCTAGGACTGACCCCCTTTGGGACCCCACTAGATTGTCCAAGTTTGACAGTGAACTATTGAACTACTCTTTGAGTATGATCTTGCAACCAGTTATGCACACCCTCATAGTAATTCAATCTAGCCCATGTTTCCTTAGCTTGCTTATGAGAATCACGTGGAACTGTATCAAAAGCCTTATTAAAATCAAGGGGAGTAACCCAGACAAAGAACTAGATTTGTTTGACATGATTTGTTGACAAATCCATGCTGGCTATTTCTTATAACACTGTTTTGTTTTTGTTTTTGTTTTTCTCCTCCTAGGTGCTTACTTTAACAAATTATTAAACAATCAATTTGTATCTTTATGTAACATTATTATTTAAATGTTACAGTAAGACTGAGAGAGAACTCCTAACAGGAGATTTCAGGCATATATATGCAAACTGTGGCAAAATAAAGACAAAAGGCAATTGTTAAATTCTCCTGTCCTCCTCCTCCAATACTGACTTGGAATTTTTTTGAGGCATTCATTATTTGCATATTATCATGAACCATGTAGCGTCCTTTCTGTTGATGTGGAGTTTTACTCATGTCCCACCTAAATGATTTGTGTAAGAGTAATTTAGAAGACGACCCTTTGATTAGTTTTGCATTTGACA
This sequence comes from Chelonoidis abingdonii, assembly GCF_003597395.2. NCBI lineage: Eukaryota > Metazoa > Chordata > Testudines > Testudinidae > Chelonoidis > Chelonoidis abingdonii. The sequence continues at coordinate 19,602,378 of NC_133786.1, read as the reverse complement.
CATGAACTGCTTTTAAGGCAGCATATGACACATGAAGTGCTTTTAAGGCAGTTACGTAGTTTACATAGGATAATTTTAGGAGCGGCTGAAGCATAACAAAAAAAAACTTGTTTAATCTTTTTAATAACTGTAGCATCTTCCTTTAGGGCCTCGTACTTTATCAGTTACGTAGTCTGGCCAGGCTCCTAGTACCCTGCAGAGCATCACCATATGTTGTAGGTAGCAGTCATTACCTTGCTCTATCCTAAATTTGAGTTTAGTTTTCGAAAGGATAACTACCATCAGAGGGCATGACAAACTTGATACTAAAAAAGTAATTTCTACATAGAGCGGTATAGCTTACTTTTACACACTACTGTGTCAACTATTGAGGCTCAAACTTGCCTATGAATCCTTCCTGTAATTTAGCTTTTGCCACAATCTTAGTATCTTAAACATTTATACATGTAAAATATTAATTAGTTGAAAAAGTATGTAGGTACTCTGCACTAACTTTGTTCTGTTACATTTGTGGGTATTTTAGATAAAATTAAAGTAAATTGATGCATATTTTGGGAAACAAAATTAGTGTTCCGTTTTAAACACTAAAAGAACTGTGTGAAACTGTGCAGTCCTGCCTTCATTCAGCCTGTTATCAGGATTCCCCCACTGCAGTAGTTGCTGACAAGTGGTGTTGCTGACTTCATCAATTCAGTACACGATTGGAAGCTTGTATTCTAAGAATAGTGACTTTTTAACTTCTCTAAAATGCACCAGAAGTAAGGCAAAATAGTTAAATTAGCTGGAAAACAAGTTCTATAGGCCTTTAGAGACTCGATTGAAAGTGGTGTATTTTCCCTTCAAGGGGAAAGGATGTTGTGAAATGGATGTTCAGAAGTAGGCAAAATGCTAGAGGAGTTGTTCATATGAAGGATCCTCAGTACCAAGTCTGGAAAGCTCATGTCTTGATCATTCTTCACAATGTTATCCATGCCCAAAATGGGTGAGGGGAAGATTTTTAAAATAATAATTACATACAAAATAGGCCGCTCTCGCAGGAGAGGTTCACCATCCAGTTTCTTAAATATACTAACGATGTTTTAAGGGTATTTGATCATCCTCAGGTAGCCTTTCCATCCTGGGTAGACTTTTTCCCCTAGCTCCTGTTGTACCCTCCCATTCCAGCTAGTGTGGTATTTTTGGTGAAATAAAATCCATTAATTAAATGGAATTGTGTTTCAGATCTGTTTACCCGAGGTATTGATATCCAAGCTGTGAATGTGGTGATAAACTTTGATTTTCCAAAGCTGGCAGAGACGTATCTCCATCGTATTGGCAGATCAGGTGAGGGAAAGGAAGTGTTCTTCAGGGAAGCTGTGCTAATAAATAATTTACTTCTGCTTTTTATTCTGTAACATTGTGGGTATCTCTAAAATGGCTTAAAGCGAGTTGGTGAGTGGTTTTCATTTGGCCTGTAGAAAGACAAACTTCATTGCCATTTCACTAAGGGAAAAGCTGTGTGAAGACTTTCTATTTTAATGTGTGTTGGAGCATGATACAAAACAGGATTAAATGGTTAGGGTATTGAAATTGGCGCAAATATCTGTTAGCTTATGAATATTTTAATCAAAATATATATTCAGCCTCCTAAGGCTGACAGGTTCCTTCTCTTGGCAGTCTAAGAAAACTACTCAAATAGCTGTGTGCATGTGCATTTTAAACACACGTTGTTTTTTTTTTCCCTGCGGGGAGTGAGAGAAGATTTTTGTTGAAACTTTGGGTCATTAACAATAAGACATTTACGATTAGTATCTTGACACTGTGTATATAAATCTTAATAAAAGATCAACAATATTGTACGTTTTCCTTTTTTCAAAATAGTTTAAACACAACCATAACTTAGTATGAATAGTTATATATAATATAGACTTACCAACTTTTTTGTTTTTTGGGGAGAATCTGAATGTTTTTTGGAGTTGTGGTGAGAAGGAAGTTGAAAGAGAATAGAAAGAAAGGAAAGCTAATGGGGGAGAGAGAGGATGATGTAGTTCAGTTATTAACCTCTGGTAAACACACACTTGTAGCCATGACACTTTTTTTCCTGTGTATACTCCAAAGATTTTTGTCAGATGTCTGAATGTCTGTGGATTGAAACTTAAAATTATTCATTCCTAGCTAGCAAAGGCACATGGGAGAGGACTTTAATCTGTAAAGTTTGAGTTCAGTTGTATTTAAGTTATCAGGGGTGAGGGAGAATAGAAAACACCGAATTTTGCACGCCCCCATTTTTAAAAAAAACAAAAAACCCGCCAAACGTTGCATACAGTTACTGGCTTAACTTTTCAATAGAATTTTGTCATTGGGCAGACACTAGACAGAGGACAGTAGCCTGAAAGGAGACTGTTCAGAAATCTATAGAGTTAATTGATGTATTTTAACATCGTTTTTCTCCTGTGGGGAGCAGAAATGTCTTTTTTTTTTTTTTTTTTTTTTTCCTACAGCAATAAATGGGGATGTGAAACTTGAAATAGCTACTGTACTGATGTGCTTGAGGGTTTGGATTGGTCACTCTTGTTTGAAACTACCTTTTTTATTACTGCATGATCACATGTAATCTGATCATGTGACAACCTCCAGACTTGTGTTATAAAACTGTCATTACTTGAGCCTTTCTTTTTGTGAAGGTCGCTTTGGTCACCTGGGCCTGGCCATCAACTTGATCACCTATGATGATCGATTCAACCTGAAAAGTATTGAGGAGCAATTGGGAACTGAAATTAAACCCATCCCAAGCAACATTGACAAGAGCCTGTATGTGGCAGAATACCACACTGAACCTGTAGATGATGAGAAACCTTAACCATGTGCGTATGTGATTGTTCAGAAAGCCACTGAATTGAAGGCTGGGTGTGTGGCAGTGGGGAAATTGAGGCAGATAAAACAAGTTGATTTGTATGGATCACTTGACTTTTTTTTTCTTACCATTGCTTCTCCTTTAATTTGTGTTGTCCATTCCACTCTGCATGGTTAGCTCTTCTGAGTGAGCTGCAGTAAATAAGGAGGTAACCTTCAGACTAGCTGTTCTGACCTAAACAGGTATCTGAACTCTGTCATTCTCCTGCATACCCCCTCATTCAGTAATGCTGTGCCAAAATGCACGAACAGGTGCTGTGAACTCAATGGATGAACTAATGAATGAATGAGCATAACACGCTTACAATTAATTTTTTGTATGAAGCAGACTTTTCCTCACTTTTGAGTTGCCAACTTGTGTGTTTTCAAGGTAAGAAAAGAGTTTGCCTGGTTATAAGAAACTCTGAGAAGGGAAGAGGCAATAAACGTGGCTCTCTGCTGGATTTTGGACTCCTATAATCCTTATTGATTCGTTAGTATTGGTAACACCCAAAGGCCCTGATCAAGATACCATTGTATTAGGCTTTGTACAGGCCACTTTTTTTTTTAATTTCAGAATTTCAAATGGAGGTGCAGACCCCTTTGGAAATCTTAGATAAAGTCTGCGAACCCCCAGACGTCTGTGGACCACAGGGTGAAAACCACTGGTATAGGCAATACAGTAAGACCGTCTCTGCTCCAAAGAGCTAACAAGGGAGTGTGACACAAGGGATGAGGGGATGAAAGTAAATATACCTCATTGCATAGACTAACTATTGCAGAGAATTTACGGGTCTTGATTTCAGATTTTTAGAAACTGGCTCTTCTCAATTGACACAGCTGCTATTGGTTAACTGACTCCTTATAGGGGTTACAGCAGAGGTACGTGGTGAGGGATCAGGTAATAGCCTTATGGATCAATTCGAGGAGGCTGTTGCATGCATGAGGTTCAGCAAGAAAGAGTGCAGAAATGGCTGTAGAAGAAGCTGAGAAACAAGTGGATGAGACTAGCATTACTGGAGTGGAGGAAGTTGAAAAGCTGATGCAATAAGGTGATTTAAATGAGTAGGAAGGGGCAGAGTTGTGAAGGGCCTTGAGTGTGAGGGCAAAGCATTAACTTTGAGCCCTTGTGCTGGTACTCCATTTCATACAAAGGGAGTGTGATGGGTAAGAAAAATGTCGTCTGAGCAGCTGTTTTGAATGGATTTGGGAGGAGCAATGCATGTATGTATTAGGGGTGTCTAAAGGTTAATCAGTTAACTGGTAAGCATTAGACTTACCGTTAATCCTGGTGGCCCACACCAGCCAGAGGAACCCCAGCCCCAGTAGTGCCGGGCTGGCGGGAGGGACCCAGCCCGTGCCACACTGGCAGGGCCTTGGCACTGGCTGTGCCCGAGCAACCTCAGTTAACTATGTTTTTAAATTATATAATTTTAATTGTTTAACCAGTTCACTTTTTTAACAGATATTTACATCTCTAGTATTAATGAGGTCAAAGAGGAGGAGGTTAGAGTAGGCAACATGAAAAATGAAGGCCTGAACTAGTTACAGCAATGTTATGAATTAAGAAATTGCAGGATCTGAATGTTGTGTGGGATGTATTGGGCGAAGGAGATACCAAAGATGATCCTTGGGTTATGGAGTAATAGGAGTATAGGAAGGATGGGTGATTTCTGCAATAAGAAAGTAGGAAATGCTGAGGAAAGATGCATTCTGTTTGGGCAACAGTGAGCCAAGCATTTCACCGGTTAAAATGAACAAATTCAGGCTCCCAGGAGCCTACAGTCTTTCTCATTTCCTGATCTATTGGAGATGCTGTATTTGCTTATGTAGGCTTCTTGAAAGAGAGAAAAGCTATGTATGTTGAGGATGGTTTATTTCTGTAATTCACCTTGGTTGCCACTAGATGTCTCTCTGAAATGGCTTTAAAAAAAACAACCCCAAAAAGCTAGTCTGACTTCCTAGCACCACAGACTGAGATTCTCCTGCTTCTGCTTCAGCCTACCCAGCAAAAATGTTTGCAATTGATGAGGTAAATCCCTCATGTTTGGAATTGTAGTGCTAGTTAACGTACCCTGAGGTTATAATTCAGCAGTGTAGACCTCCAGAGACTTTGTGGACACTTGACTCCATCCTCAGTCATTGTACTATCTTCCCTATAGATGATAGAAAAGGAGAAAGTAAACTCTTTTTTTTGTTTCTAGAAGCAGGAACCAAAACATTGATCAAGAAGCTTTAATGGATCTCTGAAACAATGCATAATCTATTCTAGGAAGAGCTGCACTGTGAAACTAGATATAGGAGTAGACTATTTAACTTCATAAAACTATTCCAAGGAAGAAATAACCATTTGTTTCCTCACTGGAAATATTGAAGGGGAAATTAATGATTCTGGTCAAGACAGGCTAACTTATACCCATTGTGTGGCTGGCAGAGCAGCCTCCTTTTTGAAGGAAAAAGTTGGTGACTAATTGTAATACCTTAACTAAAGATTTAGTGTACAGGAATTGGTTAAAACAAGTTTTAGAATGCCTTCAGAAGGCAAAATGGTGCTAGCATACCTCTTGTAGCTGCCATTGAGAGCCACTGACAGCAGAGAGCCTGTATTGTGGGTAGTCTGAGGCATTGAAGTGTAGCTTGCGCTTGTGATTTGGGTGCTTGAGGTACAGGAGGCTTTCAGAGTTGTAAATAAATTGTTCTGCAATCTTTGATTAAAGAGCTTAGCTACTTAATCAAATGATGGCTGCTTATTTTTTATAGGAAAGTTCCTTTTTTCCATGCTGTCATAAGTAGATAGGTAAGGTAAGGGTTAATTTTCTTTTGCCTGTAAAGGGTGAACAAAGGGAACCAAACACCTGACCAGAGGACCAATCAGAGAACTGGATTGTTTAAAAGTCAGGGGCGGGAATTTGTATACTCGGGGTCTTTGTTGTTTCCTCGGCTGTGGGTAAACAAGCTTTTCTTCTAACTCCATCTTATTTCAAAGTTTCTCCTAAACATCTGTGAGTACAAAAGGAAACAAAGTAAATAGGCTGTTATATGCTTTGTGTTGTATTTACATGTATGTTGATTTGCTGGACTGGTTTAATCGGGCTATCTTTTAAATCAGACTGTTTATTCATATTTTCTTATAAGCAAGAGCCTGTATTGAGTTTCTTAATGCAAGATTATTGTTTTGTATTTTCTTTCTCTTTTTATATAAAGTTCTTTTGAAAACTGGTGGGAGTTTCTTTTCCTAGTGAGGCAAAGGGATAGAACTTCTGTACCAGGTAGCTGTCTCCCTCACGGGAAGACAGAGAAGGGAAAGGAAAAGCCAGGCTGTGGGTTTTTCCTATCGTCCCCAGGGCGGGAATAGGACGGGGAAAGAATCATCTCTGTTCTCTTGTGGTTGAGGTTTTTCTCTAGTTACTGCTACGAGACCAGGGAGGGGGAATCTCCTTGTGTGCTAGCGGTGATTAGCTGTGAATGCCTAGCCTCGGGGGAAGAGAATAGCTCTCTTGGTTTTGCATTCAAGGAGTGAAGTCTAGTCTCGCACCGGCTAACCCAGGGAAGGGGGGGAAGCTGGGAGAGGAGAGAGAGAGACCCAGGGGTCTGGGTCTTGGGGGTCTTCCCAAAGGAAGTTGGGGAGTCCACAGAGGGGGTCCCCCAAGAAGTATTTGGGGAATCCAGGCTGATAAGAGCCTATTCTTATCTGGTGGCAGCGAGAAAAGATCCAAGCTGGTAGTGAGCTTGGGGGAGTTTCAGGTAAGCCCCCAGATTTTGGACGCTAAAGTCCAGATCTGGGACAGGAGGCTTTACCACACATGCACTCATCTTTTGGGTATTTCCTTTCTATCACCCAGTTTGAGTGGCAGCTTTCCGTTTTTGTTACTTTATTCGACAGTCTTAGGTTTGCTATAAAAGCAGTCATCAACATATAACATGCTATGTCCTTTCATTTAGTAGGGAATGTTAGGCTTGTGTAGCTGATCAAGCACAGTGACCAGAACTTTAGTTAGCTTTAGCAAAGCTGCTAAATCGTAAAACTGAATTACTTTTTTGTATTTTCTTCCTTGATTTTGAAAACAATTTTAGAGAGAACTAACTGCAGGATCTTTGTTTGTTTTTAGGCTTTGATTACAAACACCAGAAGCTGAAGCCTCTTGATCCAGATCTGTGACACATTGTTTCTTTGGGGATATCCTTCTCTTTTTGGGTTTTTCATCTTCTTTTCATTTTGGAACTATGAAGACTAAAGAGCTCAGATGTATTTTCATTTCTTTTTAAATTTGGCAGCAAGGAAGAAAGAAGATAAAAGAAGGAATACTTTTTTGTTTTTTCACTTGTTTGCACTGTGTGCTGATTGAACATTAGTTGCACTAAATTGCTGGTTTTAAATTTTTTTTCTTTTGGGGGGCGCAGGGGCAGCAGGAGCAGCAAGAGAAGAAGAGAAACTCTGAAAAGAGAAGAAACTTGATGAACAGAAGTTTGTCTGCGATTTCAAATTCTCCAACAGCTCATTGAGTGCATTTCAACTTCTCCCTGGTTACTCATCCGTTTTTAAGCTAAACAGCTTGTTACTTATTCGTGCAAAGTGCCTTATGCTATGAGACCATTCAGAATATCACCTTTCAGATACAGCTCGTGGAATCAACAGCTTTTTTTCTTTCCAGGTCAAAAATTTCCAACTCTTCTCTTGCCCTCCCCCAACAATATTCAAGCCCAGGGCCGTGAGATGAAACGATCAGTAATGTAACACCTTTTTTGTTTAACTTTTTTTTAAATTGGAGGAGTTGATATGCAACTGCAGTTCACCCACACTGTAAATACATGTATTTAAAACAAAAACAACTAAAAATCTGGGCTGATTACGTGCAACATCATAGCTCTAGAAGGAAAGAGCAGCCTATCATCTTTTGCAGGAGCCATATGAAAAGTTCATATGCTCTAGCAGAACACTAAAGACTGGTTTCCATAAGTCTCCATTCATAGTTACAGCACTTGATATGTAGACTTATTTCAGAACCATGGCCCTCTTTCCTCTGGCACAGTGTCCCATAGAAAATTGGATGTGTATACTTGTATAAACTTGTAAATATGTTTTTTCTGTTTTGGGTTCATATATAACTTTTTTTTTCTAAATGAAAGTTGCTGGGGCTAAAGGGATTAGACTGATTATGGGAGCAGCTAACGGTGAGAGGGGCTCAGTTTTCTGCAACACTAAACATCTGAAAAGTGCTCTGACCTCTGTGAAGAGCAGGCCTAGACAAGTGTCCCTTATCAGGGTGGGTTTGCTCTGGTGCTTGCAATATTGTCCTGTACCGCTCTTTTTGGAAAAGACTACTTGTTGGGTTGGAAAAGCCTAAAAATCCATAGCTTAACTTGTTTGAGGTACGCTTTGATTTCCCCTCTTAAAATTCCAGGATCTTTACAAGCTCTGAGGGCAAAGACCTGTGTTCCACCTTGGCATGAGGGAAATCCAGGAGCTGCTATTGTAGCTAAGTAGAACATACTTGTGAATTTGGGTTTAAAAGAAACAATAGAAAACCAACTTACATGCATAAACTGACCGTTCTGGAGCTCTGTTGGGTGTTTCACCTCGTGCAGCGTTGTGCATAACTCTGCCCAAAAAACCTTTTTTTATAGATTTGAGCAGGAAAAAGCAAATCCTTTAACTTGTTAACTCTGAAGCCGCAGAAGGCTGCTTGCCATCTTCTATGTTTTGGCATGAATTGCTGTCTGTCATTCTGCATTGTATATTGCTGGAGAATGCTTTATGGTCAAATAGTGTTGCTTTAAATTGTGCCCCTCCCAACATGCTTGATGTTTGGCCTGATCTACAGGCAAAAGGAGTGAGACAAATCAAAACTGTACACTTTTTTTTTATTTTAATTTCCTTTTAGCCTTTTCAACTGCAGTTTGTCAGGAGGCACCTGGATGAAAGCAATCCCCTTTGGTCAGTTGTACTTCACATATACCGATGCTGTACTCACACCATGCTTGTTTACCTGAATATGGATATGGGAATTAATAATAATTTCTCCCCATTTTGACTATAAAAAGTGAAATTGGGTTATTTGGGGAGGGCGCAGGGGAGGCAGATTTATCCAGTAAACTCCTTGAGGATCAGAAATAGAGCCAGGTGCCTCCTGGTGACAACTTTCAAGGTGAAAAGTGTGTGCTCCTCTTCCCCCCGCCCCAGTATCTACAGTGATTCTGTAATAACTGTAGCAAAAGCTGCACTAAAGTACAAACTCAAGAGCTTGGTCACAGGCCCTCTGTGAGCCACTTATCAAGTTGGCAGGTACCAAATGTAAACTAGTTTTAGGGTGCTTTTGTGGGGGGGAGAGGGAGGGAGTTTGTGGGTAATAAATTTTGACCAAAAGTAAAATCTTGCTCTTGTACTGCAGCCAGCTTATGATTTTTTTCAGTGAGACGGAAGAGGGATCATTTTAGTGCAACAAAGATAAAAAGAAAAGTGAAAATAAAAATTCTTATGACAGAGCATGCACATGCAATGAGAAAAATAGCCATACTGAGAGTCAAAAGTGTGTGCTCTGCCTGGATTTGTGATAGGTTAGCCTAGTGCCATGTTCTGATGGTCCCTCTTGAAGCACAGAATTTTTAAATTGAAAGTATTAAAGTCAGTCTCTGAGGATTGGCACTTACCTAGACTATCAGGGGCACCATTTTTAGGTGGCTTTCTCTAGAGGAAGGAAGTGATCTGATTCTGGTGCTAATAGGCTATCTCTAAAACGTATATGAACTTGAAAAAGGAAAGATGCTCCAAATGACTAGACAAATCCTAGTCTTTATTTCTCCCTCATCAAGGAGTGTGTAAAACTTGACTGTCAGGTTTCTTCTGGCTCCTTATTTTTACAGACTACTTGTCAACATTTCCATGTATTCATTATTTCAGAGCAAGTACCTGCTTTTAATAATCCCCAGGTCAAACATTTGTTCTGTGGTCAAGTTCTTAGTGGGATATTGAAACTTTTACATGCTTTTCCATCCTTTTCCCCCAAGAAGGCAAAAAATTACGTTATTAACCTATAAATCTGATATTAGACCCTTTATCTTAAATCCCACAAGTGAAAGGAGGTGGAAGTGAAATGGGGGCACAAGTCTGTAGCCAGTTGAATCATGACTACAAATCTAGACTGGCTTCTCAAAGTGTATTGTACAAATGCACCGCTGAAGCTGGAGGGTTTTGCCAAGGGGAGGGGGGTGGGTTGGTCATAAATATTTTCATTTCCAGAATGAGATGGGAGCATCTTTCCTTTGCCTTCTGCTTTGTGTCTGTTTATATGGAGCTGGGTGAGAACATGAAAGCTCGACACAAAGACCTTGCATACATTTTGGCATCAAATCATCTCATTCTGACTAACTTTGTTCTTTATTTTAGTGCTGGGAATGGGGAGGGTGTCTACACCAAGGATTTAGAAATGCTTCAGATGGTTGTATTCCATCAGTGACATAATGTTGGCATGAAGAGACCATCATTCAGCCTTTCTGTTTAAAACCTTTTTCTAGTTAGTTTTTTTTTACAGATATATGAACTTCTGTCTCTTCATGCCAGGAGTCCGATTCTATTGGTGTATTATCCATTGCCAGCAATGGACTTGATGATGCTGGTGCCAAGGAGCTTATTGGTTCATGGGAACAGAGTGAAGTCTGCTCTCAGGGACTAGAATAATGTTGCTGCCGCTGCAAAAGTTTGGTAAAATTAGTCCAAACCAAGAATATTTGGATGCCATGACCCTTTTAGTCCAATTTTAAAGCAAGACTTCTCTTTACAACAAATACATGGTCTCTGGAGTGAAAAGAATGTCAGACAGATGAAAAATGGGTACATGAGGAGGGTAGTATGCCTTATAGCTTTGCTCCCTTCACCATTCTGCAGTTTAAAGTATTCCCCTATTTGAAGCATTATTAAATTCTTGTGTAGACAAAATTGGGAATGGGAGCGGGGAGGGATAGGATACACTAAGATACAGGCTTGCTGTATTTTAACCATTAATTGTGGGGAAGGGGTGTCTGGAGAAAAATAGTCACTGTTCCCTTTATTGAAACAAACTGGAACTTATTTAAAAAAAAATTTTGTTTGCAGTTCAAATGAGTTTATAATCCATTTGTCCCTGTTAAAAGGGCTGTGTTCCACTGATAAGTGAACAGGGTGGACTAGAATTTTGGAACATTCAAGGGAGGGAGGGGAAAAATTGGCTTTTTGTTTAATTGGCAAACTGTCCAGTGGAGCTGAGTTTTCCTTGGGAATGTGTATATCTGTATGTACATGTGTGTTGGAAGGCTGTGACTGTGTGAAAATCTTCACTGAGTTCAGAGTGCAGAAAAGATGAATGGTAACATCCTGATTTTGTTGATTAAGCTCAATAAATGCTCACTGGAACTCCAGATTTGTCTTGGTGTCTGTTTCCTGTTGCTTTTATCCTTCAGACAAGTTTTCTGTACTACTGTGCAAGAAGTTTCATTCCTGTTTTCCTCCTCCATCCAAATCCTGCATATGTGTTCTTGCTATAGGTGTGCACGCTCCAGGCTGGCCTGACAAATAAAGCAACAATTGCAGAAGAGGGTGTTCATCTTTCTGTATAGCAGAAGAATTCTACAAGCTCAGCAGCAGTATTACAGCTGAAGCAAGCAGCAGAACAATGCCACCTGCAAGACAACTTCTTACCTGATAGGAGGGCTGTCTTGTGTACAAACTGGCTTCTGTTGAAGGTGCTAGGCTGGATCACATTAGCACTTAATGTGCAGGACACCTATCTCTAACAAATTGCTCATCCAAGATATGTATAGAGTTTTTTTTTTAAGTGGGCCAGTAGTTTGAATGATGACCTTGGACTGCAAATTTTAACTAGCCTTCTGAAACCAATGGAAATGTACTAGTGACACATTCAATAACTACAGTGCCTGTTCAGTGAAAACCTGTTTGTTTAGCTTAAATAAGAGTAAAAAGTCTAGTCTCTGCACAGCTCTGTGGGTTTTTGTGCATATTGCAAAACCACTTAATTGACAGGCTGCTTAGGAAAGGCATAGGGCTGGGGCAGCACAGGCTGTTGCAAGTCAGGATTTTAGTGTGAGGAGGAAATAAAGCACTCCACATAATACCAGTCCTCAGCAGGAACGGTACATTACCTTCCAAAGCATCTGCTCACAGCCCTGGCTAACCAGTACCTCCTTTGCAAATACCAATTTGATTTGAACAATTGATAGTTAATTATGCTGTGCCTTTGTATTCAGGCTGGCCCTATCATCTTTATCACAGTTGAGTTTGCTGAAGCATTTATCAAGTGGCTATTCTCTGCTGTGATTATATTATCTGAGTAATTATAGGGAGGGTGTATAATAAGCCCTAGCTCTTACATAGGGCTTTTATCAGTAAATTTCAAAACCTCTTACAAAGGAGGTCAGAGGTGAAGTAACTTGCTCAAGGCCACCTAGCAGGCTACTGGCTAATCTGGGAATAGAAACCAGAGCTGTCCACTAGGCAACACTACCTCTTTAGCTGGAAATGTTCTATGCGTGAAATAAGTCCATGAGTCTGATTAATTTCTGTAAAAAGTTACTTTGATTATAATATGGAAGCTTTATAGTTTTATTGCTGTGTCCACCTTGCTACCGAAGAGCAGTGTTTTGGTGCCATCTTTTCAGATAACACTTTGCCTTTACCACTCTTCTGTTTTGCTGTAATACTGTACATAGTTCTTGTTTTAAACATCTTTCTAGCAATACAAATGTGACAACTGCCTTGCATAGATAGCATTTGTTAAGAACTCTTTAATTGTAAATTGTGGGTGAAGCTACTGTAGATTAGTAGTGTTGGGAACTGTTTGGTTAAAAGTAAAATAGCCAACAGGAGTGTCTTCTCAAAGAGCAGGATACCTCTTTAAGGGATATGAGCACCTGGTTTATAAAGGCCACAAAAGCTAGGCCAGGAATCTCTTATCACCCTTTCTCCAGAAAGACACCTCAGTTTTAACCTTGCACAAAGAATGCTAGACGTACTCTAGTTGAAAAGTGTGGGTTTTTTTTTTGTTGTTCTTTTAGTAGGCACTCTAAAGTCTGTTTAATGTTAAGGAAATACGTAAAAATGGGAATTTTTGTTGATTACTTCTACAGGTTTCTACTACAGTGGTTAGAACCTTTCTAATTCCTTAAATGCCTAAGGTGGTGTAAACTCTTTTTGTGATGGTCATTTGCAAACACTTTATCTACATGCAAGTATGTAATGCAATAACTTTCTTATAGCACTGTTACATAACATCTCACTATTCATGTATGAATATAAAATCAAGTAATCTTGTTATAACTGGTTACGACTACAAGAAGCTATTTGACTATAAAATGTTTATATTAATTAGGTATCTGGCAGTGCTTAAGAAACTTTCTTACCAACCTCTGAGAAAAGAACCACATATTCAAGTATTTAGACTACGCTGCCTTTGACCATTTTAAGTTTAGACTCTGTTTAAGAATTACCTAAATTTAAAAAGACTATTTGAAAGCAGAGCAAATTTTAAATAGAAATGGGTTTGGAGCAATTTGAAACAAATTCAGGTATTAAACCTTGATGAATATCTCCAAATGAGCTAAATAGTTGACTGTCAATGGCACTGTTTTCCATCAGAGACAAAAGCTATATAACCAGGATGTTGAAGATTTACAACTTTGCTGTGTATGTATTATCAGGTTGCATATTCATGAAATGAAGATACAACTAGGACCATCCTATAAAGGTGTTGAGCTGGTAAAAGTGACAAGAGCTGATATTTGGATCCTGCCAAGCCCCTGAAAGAGAGGGGTCTTCCACCTTGAGTGAGACTATGGAAGACTCTCTGAATTGAGATACCAACTCAACACACTCCTGTTCATTTCATCTCCAAACAAGCAAAAGGTAAACAAGCCATCACACACCATGGAGAAGAACCAACTCCTTATTCCAGCACTGTTTCTGCAATGTGATGACACCACCAAGACTTCAGCATCATTGGTGAGATGTTTTCAAAAGCACCCCAAGGAATTAAACTGTTCATGTAATAATTTTAATAGTGTATTGAAATTCTATGTTGTAACTTAAAGGACTAATTTCAGTTAACACTAGATTGTTCAGACTGAAAAGTAAGCGAATTGTGGTAAACAACTAATGGGACTTGCTTTGAATAAGATTCCTAATATTCATTAATTTGCTTGTCTAAGGACTTGTCTTGACAGTGATGTTGTGGGTTTATAAGAAATGTTATTTCAGTCAAGTAACTTTTTTAAAATGCTTCTTCTAAGTAATTGAATTACTTATTTCAGTTTCATAGGACTTAGTTAAGATCACTTACCTCTGCCTGTTTAGAAATGATTTTGTGATCCATGATAAACCAAATGGAATCTATCAACCCTTAGATAGGCAAATTATTTATCTATAAACTGTTTTATCTTGTACACAAAGACAGGGAAATAATATACTTTGGTTTTAAGTTACCAGGAGCAGAGAATCCTGACCCAGGGAGGAATCACTCTCCAGAGATTTACAGAGAAGACCCATGTTTACTGCTTGCTTGTACAGGAAAAGGGAAAAACTCAGAAACACTATGACTTCTTGCTTGTCTTTGATCATGGTATCCCCAAGGTGTGTTAAGAATCTCCGGTGCCTGAAATATGCATGGGCGGTTCCACTCCTAGAGCCCACCCCTGGATTGGCATTGGGTCAAATTTTAGTAATGTCTTTTTCTTACAGTTATCTAGACTTTTTTTTAATTTTAGGGATTGTTTTATTTGATACTTGACACCTTTTCTATCTCATAAACTAGCTTCTACACCTTACCAATGTGCAATACTTAATTATGAAACTTGATCAACTACACTAGGGGTAGTGTTAGCTTTCTAAAATTGGTACAGGCTTCTGGCAATCTGGAATAGAAAATATTCTGTTTATATGAACTGTCTGAAGTGGCTTGATACCACTCAGTAATGTGCTTTTACTAAAAAACGAACTAGAAAACCTCAGCAACTCAACTTTTGTCTCTTCTGAACTTGGTTACTGATGTCTGACATAAGGCAGTCTAATGCTGTAGCCTGCATTTTGGAGGTGGACAGGGGGGAGGCTCTGCCTGTAGGCTGTCTGCAAATCCGTGAGAGGGTGACGGCCCCAGCTAGCTCCCCTAACAGCAGTAGTAGGCCCTAAGAGTACGGCCTGCGGGCGTCTAAAGGGCTGGCCCGGCTGCACAGCAGCTGGTGTATTCCCCCACCAGTCCTCCAGGGAATGAGCGCCCTCTGATTGGCTATTCGTCAAGGGGCAGCCGGCCAATCAAAAATACGTCACGTCGAGCGCGCGCTCGTTCTCGCCCCCATTACCCACGCAAGCCGACGCTGAGCTGGGGAGTGGTGAAGAGGCGCCCGCCTCTGAGCACCCGGGGGAAGATGGCGGATCAGCTTCCCCCGGATTCGCTGCCGAGCCCGGGCCCGAGGCACGCGAGGAGCCCTTGGAACCGCCCCAGAGACCTGGGGAAAGCTCCCAGAGGAGCGGAGGTGAGGCGGAGGCGGGGGGGTTACCTCAGGGCGGTGAGCTCCTGTGGGGCGGGGCTGAGGGGGCGGGGCGGGCCGGGGCATAGGCTGATGAGGGGTGAGAGCTCCTGTAGCCGGGCCCAGAGTCACCTCGCCCGGTACCTTTGGGGAGCCGACAACACCGATTCTGTGTCTCACTCTTACCTGCACTAGGGATGGCAAAAATCAAAAGGCAGAGCAAAAGCTCCGCTGTGTTTGTGTACATGCACTTTTGGGTAAAAAACAAATAAAGCCTTACAGCGTTTGGGCTAGGTCCCCTGAGGCTGGGAATACTGGATAAGTTTATGCATGTTGCAGTCACAGCTCTGGTTGAAGTGTAGATATACCCGAAGTCTTGTCTACAGCAACGGAAAGAGGTGCTACACTTGCTGGAGTATTTTAGGGGCTTGGGGAAGAAGATGTTCTTTGCATTCAAGCATTTCCTGAGTGCTGCAAGGCATGGGTCGTTGTGTTTTTTACTGCCTTTTATGTGTGTTTGTATCGTTCTGAAGAGGACTGTCAGCAGCAAGCCTTAGACTAGCTTGATGCAAAGTATTCTTCTTAGTTTAAAAAAAGTCTCAGTGCAGCAGAGATTTAAAAGAAACATTCCCCATTCTATTGAAATGCACATTCCTCTCTACAAGTAGCTGCCAGAATTTGTGGGAGGACCAGAAGGGAAGTGACTTTTGTCTTCATATAACTAGCACTGAGGTAAAATCTCTCCTGACTGTTAGTGAAATAAAATGAAGCAGCAGTGATCTTAAAATGCCCTTCTAAATGTAGGGTGGGAGGGGAAAGAATAGGGATCACTACTTGCCAAATGGGAAAATGTCAAGAGGGAGGGAGGGAGATTTGTATCTTCCAGTGATATTGGCAAAAGTGATTATTTAAAATAATGATGGACTTAATGAGCTGGAGAGTTTAGGGGTAGCAGACACACACCATCTGGAGCCTTTGCCAAAATCCAGGGTAAGGATGTTAAGTACCAAAAGTTGTCCCCATCTGAGGCTGTTTGGTAGCTTTTATGAAACAAATTGGTAGGTCTCGATCAAGTTGCTAGGAGACAGGTTTCCATTTTGTCCCTATTGTACTAAGTGGCCCCTTGTGAGGGCAATGCCTTGCTGGGTAGAGGACTGTGATTCCCAATATTTAACAATCTGTGAACCCCTTTCGCTAAAATGTTGTGTCTCACGAACTCGCTCTTAAAAATGAATATTTCCAGGGATTTTCTCCTTTACCTAAGTTTAAATGATAAAAGCAGTCATCTTGGAAATATAATTTTTTATGGCATGCTTATTACACACTATTATTGTTTATCATTACAGTATTTTTACTACATTATGCGAATGGCAGCACTCTTCCAAGATGTCACTTTCGTAGCTTGTATCACTCTGAATAAGCCTGTTATAAGACAAGGCTCCTATGTTTCATCAAGGAGTATCAGATGTGAAACAGCATGAAGTTATTTAAGAAGCTGACTCAGAGTTCCTCCTACATAAGCATTCAGGTCTTGAGCAGTCCAGGCAAACAACACACATTACAACAAAGCTTAAACTTGTTCTTCTTCATAATAATTAAAAAAAAAAAAATACTAGCTGCCTATTTAATTTTAAAAACAGCAAAAAATATCTACCTCCCTTTCTATTTCTTATAAGGAGTCTTGAAGTTTAAATCTCTTCAGTGTGATAGATATGCTTGCTTTGATCTGCTTAGCTTTTGGAAGTCCAGGGGCTCCAGGCTGTTGGCCCCAGGCTGCTCAGGATGCCTAGGGACAGCTCTGTCCACCATTAGGGAATTTTTTTCCCGAGAACCCCCTGTAACATTTTGCAAACCCCCAGGGGTTCACGATTCCCAATTTGGGAACCACTGGTCTAGGAGATGGAACTCCCTTATTAGGGGTTCGTCCAGGTCAAGTTGGAGGCATGCTTGCAGTGCATAGGGTGGAAGCCTGCCTTACTGCCCCTGCTGTGTGGAGTGGGTTAATACTAAAGTCAGTCTCCAGGGTTGGTAAGCGGACATCTTTAATCAGCACTAAACTCAGATCTTTAGAACAAACAAGACTCTTGGGGGAGCTTGTTGCAAAGTGAAGTTGCCCCCTGCATATTCATAAAATCTTAGGGGAAATGCGAGAGACCACGTGGTAAAAGGACTTAGTTCGATTGTTGCCTGGGCTATGAAGAACATTGATGGTTCTTGGGGTACCCAGGTTTGAGAATCACCTTGTTACTTTCCTGGCTCTAGCATGAGGGACGTTTGCTTGTGCTTAACAGATTGTCAGCTCCCTGATACCGCTAGTCTATTAGCCACCCAAGCACACACCTCTGGGCTATACCAACTGTTACTTGCATTGCAGGGTTAACAGTAGGTTCATCCCAGTCCCTGAGCCCCTTTGAAGTATTCACTGCAGCATCCAGACCCTTATCCACTGAAGACTCTCAGAAATACCAGCTCTGCTGTCCTCAATGGAACAGTGTACGTACCATCCTGTGTGAATCAATTTAGGATCAGCAGCTAACTTAATATCACAGCACTTGTATATCTTCATAGTGAAAACAAGAGTAAGTTTATTATCAAGGACTACTGATTCAGGAGACAGTAAAGATATTGGGAACAAAAGATTACATATAAATACAAATTACATGATTTCTAGAGACTACACTTAAGTAGTTAATTAACCTGTGGTCTAAAGAAGTTTCTCACCCAAAGACTTTAGCAGCATCTTCAACCTTGGTTGAAGGAGAGTCTGTAAACACACTTTCTGTTTACTTCCTAGGTGCAGGGTAAGGGAGGTATAACCATCTCATGGTTTGTTTTTCAAGTGTGCTGCTGACTTCACATTTCTTCAAACGTTTATATGTAAAGGGACATCATTGTGTTAGTTTAGAATGCTTAATTTACATCCAACAGAAATATTGATAAATGTCTTTTGTCTGAAAGAAAACTTGTTTCTCTCCCTCGGCTGGTGACGCCTGCATTCTTAGATCATGTATCAAGGTATTTCCAGTATATATACAGAACTCCGTATATGGTATCTGTACATACATTTCACAATGATATTAATGATCAGTGTGACCCTGGCTTTTATTTAAGATTTCACATGATGTTCTTCGGTGAATCAGAATTAGGACATTTCTATAACCACCTTGCCAGTTAGTTTTAAGGGGTTCTTGGGTCTTGTCCCTCCCTTTTCACATTCATCTCCAGACTTCTTCTCCTTGTCCAGATCTATTCTGCCCCCAACAATCTTCTATTCATTGAACTTTTTGAAACTTTGCACTTTTAGAGAGAGGTAAGCGACTCTGTATAGACAATTTTTCAGAAGGACAGTGGAGTTGAGGTCTGTTGTTTCTCCCCTCTATATATTATTTATCTTAAAACATTTTTGCTGTTAACAAGCGTGTTATCTCTGGAGAGACAAATCCACAGTTTGAGAACTGCAAAACTGAACATCTCTGATGGTATCTTCTAGACTGAGCACTGAGTCCCGTTAAGTAGATAGAAAGATTAACCTGAATAATCTATACAGAAGCCCCTGGAACCCCATAAAATTGGATTCCTAATCCATGAACTACTGGAACTCTTTTACAAAAGTTTTCTTAAACATTATGTGACTATATTGTCTCATACTATAGAATTAGAATTTATAATTTCTATTCCATGATGAGAGTTTTTTTCCTCAAAAAGCATTTTATCAAAAAATCCAATTTATATTAAAAAATCCGATTTTTTTTTTTTTATAATTTATTTTTATCTACCCTGGTTCCTTCTGTTTTGTCTCTCCATCCATGGGTCAATCCTCACTCCCTCCGTGCTCTTTTCCTTTTCTGGCCTTCCCTGTGCCCTCATGAGGTGCCTGATGTTGGGGCTTGGAATACAAGTCCCTTCACGCAGACCTTTTTCTGTAGTGGTACAGTGTACTTGGACATGTTTGTTCTGTTGCTCAACTCTCTTCCTTGCCTCCCATCCTCACCCCATGATGGGGTGCACTACTGCCATATGGTGCCATAAGAGCCCCTGAAGCTATCCCACCCTGTGCCAGAGACGTGAAATGTTATCAGTAGGTCAATATCAATAAAGACAGAGTTTTCAGGCTATGTGTGTCTGAGAGTTAAAGCTACTGTAAATAGTTCCAAATAATTGTCTTTGCCAAGGACTGCAGAAGCAGACACACCCCTTGAAATCTAATGCTAGCCCCCCCCCCTTAATGCATGCAGTTTATCTCAGAATTTGCTTCATAGACCTTTGCACAGGTGGATGAAATCAGATGCAACTAACTTAATGATTCAGCAGAAGAGCAAACACTTCATTCTTCTCTCAAATGGCTTGTTCTGCAAGGATTTTGGTGACAGCCTGGTGCTTTTTTGTTGGCATCTCTGTTTCTGTGCCAGGATGGCAAGAACTGGTCTATGGGCTCCCACCTCCTTGTGAGAGGTAACTACTTCCTGGGTCCATGGGGGGTTGGTGGGTCTCCTGGTGACTGATCTTGGGGCAGGGACATAATCTAATTATTTTGCCAATAAAGTGTCCTGGGCTGTGCTATACAAGAAAGAGCTGTTTAGATGCACAGTGCTGGTAGAAGTTTGGGAAGCAATAAGAATATGTTGAGAGTGACATGCAAGGGGTGTGTGTGTGTGTGTGTGCGCGCGCGCGCGCTTTCTAAGATCTTTACTCCTTTTCTCTCCCCTCTCTATCCCTCCTAGGGGTCCTTCTCCTTCCCTCTGCTGGTGTGCATGATCCATCCCTCCCCTGCTCCCCTCTGCCTCTGTTTTGATTGTTAGCTCTGCTGGGTTGTGTAGTTCTGTTTGTACAGAGCCCAGCATTGTGGGGCCCTAATGTCAGCTGGGCCTCAAGCACTATAGTAATACACAGAATAACTCTGAAAGGTGCTAGATTGACAGGTAGAGAATGATCAATATCCTATAGCACTCACCTGTGTCAAGTAGTTTTGTGTAAATGCAAGGGTTCTGTAGGCTGAGTTCTGAAGGGAGTAGGGAAAGGATGGTGCAGTGGATAAGGCACTAGCCTGGGCCATCAGAGACCTGGGTTTAGTTTCCCCAGGTTCCCTTTGTAACCGTGGGCATGTCTCTGTGCTTAAGTTCCTTAGCTATGACGTGGGGATAATAGCACTGCCATACTTCACAGGGGTGTTGTGATAAATGCATGACAGTGAGGTGCACAGATATTACAGTGGTGGGAATAATATAGGGAGTCAATGAGCAGAGATCTGGTTACTGAACCTACACTTTTGTGCCAGTAACTCTGCAGCATCCCTGTGCTATGAAATTCAAATCTTGAATGGCTACGTTAGCTTAATTTTAGCACAATCTATTGAGCTTTTGTTGCCTGATTGTTTCAAAGCCAGTTTGAAGCTGCTAAAAAGGGTGGTCCTTCTCTCCTCCTGCTGCTTGTTGTTAGAGAAGTTCTCATTGCAGGAAGGGTTAGGATCTATTGGCTAGGTCAGGAGCCTTGTACGGGGAACCCTTAGATTCTGCCCTTGGTCACTTTTCCTCTCTGTTTCTTGACTTCCTCTGTAATGTGATTTGAGGCCTTTGGATGGAAAGCACTGTATCAGTTTATCTTTATGGCTAGGGTAACAAGCTTCCCATTTTAATTTACCCTCTCCTGTTTGGAAAGAGTGATTGGTCCCCAATGGATAAGGTTTAAATATGTGTGGGCGGCAGAGGGGGGGGGTTAAAAATTGAAAACAATTGACATAATTTTTGTGGGTGTAAAATAAATATAGCTTGAGGAACAAAAGAGGTGGGTGAAGCTCAAGCCCAGATGCTGTAGAAATTGGATCAAGGGAGGAGAGTGCAGGTCATATGCTCTGGGGTAGCATATTTGTGGGAGGAGGGAGCAGCGGAAGCAGAACTGTGGTAGGCTGGAATCTAGCTTGCAATTTGTAACTTTGTGAATTGACCACATTTATAAGGCAGAAGCAGAATACTTGGTGTTTTAATTGGGCCTATTTCATAAAGCTGAAAACAATTATGAGCTAAATCAGCTGGGAGGAAGAATTTAATCAGAAGCATGTGAATGATACTTGGTAATCATTTAAGAACACCTTAGATGCCCCAAAAGTCACAGTCCTACGATTGAGGAAGAAGGCCATAATGGTTTTAAAAAAAAACCCTGACCTGTTTTAGAGGGAAAGTGAAGGCATCTATTAAAATATATGTAGCAAATGGAAGAAAAGGGAAGTTGATAGTAAAAAAAAATAAAAAAATCAGAAGTTAGGAATTGTGGAAAACTGATAAGAGAAGTAAACGGATACAAAGAGGAATCTATAGCTAGCAGAGATAAGGACAATAAGGAGTTTTTTTAAATATGTTAGGAACAAAAAGAATGCTGACTGGTATTGGTCCATTACTAGATGAAAATGGTAGAATTGTTAATAATAATAATAATAATGTAGAAAAGTCAGAGGTGTTTAAATATTTCTGTTCTATAATGGGGGGTGCGGGGGACAGATAGTATAGTGCTAGTTTCATTATATGGGAGTAATGTTTTTCATTTCACTAGTATCTCTGAAAGATGTTAAACAGAAGCTACTAAATTTGGACCTTTTTAAATGAGCAGGTCCAAATAACTTGCATCCAAGAGTTTTAAAAGAGATGGGTGATGAGCTTGCCCAGACAGGCCATTCATTTGGTTTTAAACAGGACAACCCTGCTTTTCTAAAGTTTGTCACCCATCTGGTACTGAGACAAAATCAAATGTATTGGACAGGGGATGCTGTTTTGAAAACCATACTGCCCTGATCCCGCTGCTGTGACCTTGCACACATGGTGCCTGCATGGTCAGGTCAGGAGGAGTGGGGTCACACAGGTGGGGTTAGGCCAGTGAAAGAAAACAGAAGTAAGGAAATAGGTTAACAGTTGACAAAGCATGAATGCACAAGTGGCCTTGTAAATAATACATAGCTAGTAGATAAAGAAATAGTAGCAAGAAGGGTATGTGATAAGCTTGCAGCTTTGCTTACTAGCACACTTTATGGTGCGTGGACAGCTCGTGATCTCAACAGGGATTGGTTCACAAAATTAGTAAAACAACCGTGAAGTATGTGATACAATGTAGAATGTAATGTATATTTGTCAGTGTACTTTAGAATATGAATATAATCTGATTTGTCATTATGTACTTTGGAGTTGTTATGCTCCCTAACCCACTCCCTGCACCTGAGCCTGATCACCTTAGGGATAACTTTATGAAATGCCAATAAAGAAACCTTAGTGACGAGTTCAGATTCAATCCAAGGTTTTGGATGCCAGAGAGCTAGATAAAATGTTCTCCTTGAACTGGACGAGATGTTCTGGATAAGGCTAGTGGATAAGGCCTCAGCGGGAATCCCAACATTAAGTAAAGCTTTAATTTTAGCAGCATTTCCTTGTTCCCTTTTTCCTTTAGCTGGGAAGTTTTTTAGAAGGAAAAATCCTGTTTGGCAGTTTCTTAGATGGCATCAAAGACGGTAATAACTTCTTGTTTACCCAAAAGGACAGTTAGTTGAGATGGGCTACAGCTGCTGCTGTTGCTGTTAGTCTGAGCTCATTTTATCCCAGGCATTTTCTGGGATTCAGCTGGAAGTGACGGGGTGGTGATGTCATCTAGAGTCTTCTCTTTGGCCCGGTCAGGTCAAGACATCCCCCAGGATTAGGACGAAGAAGATACAGTATCCCAGAAGGTGGTGGGGGTGGCAGCCGTGAAAGGCTGCCTCATCCATTCTTTCCTCAAGAACTCAAAAATGGAGTGATGGGTGGAATAGCCTATCCCCTTATTGTTTGTTCACTAGTAGGGCTAATATCCAACACACCAATTTTGATTGATTAATTTACGGTTCTACATCTTCTGTTTTTTACCAGGCGTGATTTCAGCACAATCCTGGAGTTATATCATTAGGCCTTTCTATTTAGATTAATTCAGTCAGTCTCCCCTTCCATACCTTTTCCCATAAACATTTGTTCAAGGTTAATGTGACACTTTATGAACTTTCATATACTTTTTACTGTTGAGCTCACAATTAGAATAAATGTGTAAGCCCGATCATCACATTAGGATCATGCTCTCAGTGGTTGTTCAGACTGCCTCTGACTTTCTGCTACTTCTGTGTCTCTCTTGTGTTTGTGTGGAAGAGAAACACACCACTATACCAAACGATCCCCAGCAAAGCCCCCCACCCACATTGAATGTTGTCACGAGTCTGTGTTTTAATTTGACGCCCCTATTGTATCTTAAGTTTATTTTGAATGAAATTTACACTCACCAGTTTCAAAGTAATTTAACCCAACCTATAATAATAATCTTCTCTCTCATTTCAGTATGATTACTCTGTGCAGAGTCTTTCAGTTTCCTGTACTGTTTGTATAGGTTAAAACAAATAGACAGGAAAATGTGATAGAACAATCCCAGAGAGTGGCAGGGAGTTGAAGGCAGGACGTGAAAGTACTTTAAACACTAATTAACATTGATAGGGTTCCAAGTAGGCAGTGTCCCTTCAAACACGGCTAGGGTAGTGCCTGACTGGTGTATATTGCCTGCCCTTCCATGTCACAGAGCCATGCTCTAGCCAGGCAGTTTTACAGGTCTGTTATGTGATTCTGTGAATAGTTGTAACATGTTTTGGTCCTGTTTGTCAGGTGAGACCAAGTCATAATTGATTTTGCAATGTAAATGGTCTCCTAGGCACCATCCATGCCTACGAGTTAAGGGACCACATTTAAACTCCTACAGATTAGTGGGTTTAACAGGCCTTGACTGGCTGACTGTGTAACTGGTTACTTGCCCCTTCTCCCCTCCCTCCCCCCCCAGTTGAACACAGTTTGGTGCGGTGTGTGTGTGTGGACTGGCCCCTGCCTTAAGGCTCCAGCATGTCTGGGTTGCTATCTGTGCTAACAAGCCTGTATCATGCTGCAGTTAATGAAGCAGGTTTTATCTAGCAGAAATAAGCTGGTTGGTTCCTGAGGAATTGGCTGGACCACATGGGTTAGAACAGGGGTTCTCAAACTGGGAGTTGGGACCCCTCAGGGGGTTGCAAGGTTATTACATGGGGGGGGTTGCGAGCTGTCAGCCTCCACCTCATATCCCACTTTGTCTCCAGCATTTATAATGGTGTTAAATATATAAAAACATGTTTTTAATTGATAAGTTGGGTCTCACTCAGAGGCTTGCTATGTGAAAGGGGTCACCAGTACAAAAGTGAGAACCACTGGGTTAGAACATGCCTGGGTATGTCTGTCTGAATTTCACTCCTTTTTTTTCTCTCTCTCTTCTCAGCCACATTTACTGCACTGGGGACCTCCTGAAGCAGGTCCAGCTGGGCAGGCTCTTCTCAGATGACAAACACTTCGTTGACATGCCGTTGCGGGAGTCTCCAGGTCATCTATGGCAGTATGGCTAGGGCTACAGAGCTGTTGTGTTTTCCCTTCTGTCAGACACCTGCAGTCTAACCCCACACCCGCCTGTTGGTGCAAGCTGAGCCCTGTGCCCATCTCACCACACTCATACAGGATGATTGGGAATTCTGGTACTAATGCACAAGGACGGTGGGAACAGTGGCACTGTGCCCTGGTACATACTACACCAAGTAGTCACTGCACCTTCACCATTCATGGTCCCCTTGTTAGCAGATTCGGCAGAACCTCAGCCAAGGCCGTAGACAGTGAAGGCTGTTTTCTTTTTCCCAGAACTAGTTCTGAAGAAGTTTCAGCAGCTAGTGAATGTGACTCCAGGGGGGATATTGTCCAAAGAGCAGCTGCAACAGTTTGTGAGCTCATCCTTCAATGACCCTGGACAAGAGTTTGAGCAATGGGAACCTCAGGACTGGACGAGCAGGTACAAAATAGAACCCAAAGGGGTCCTTGCAAGAGTGAGTGCAGCATGATGAGCCTCAGCCCTGGTGATGGGAGTAAGGGAGCCAGACTACACTCTGTTGGCCTATGTTGTCCCACTCTGGAGGCAGGGGTTGATTACAACTTTCTTGGGAAGCGATAAATTTGTTTTTAGTACCTGGGAGATGTGGTAGCTGTAATCAGTGCTCCCCATTCACAGTGCTGCCAATGTACCTCACCCTGATGTGCAGCCTCCCTCCTTTTTCGTCTCTGCCAATGCTCCTCCATCCTGACCTGCAGATCTTGCTGATAGTCAGGTCTTTGGCTTGGCTTTAGCAGAGACTGCCAGTTGTGATGAAATGGACTAGAACATGAGATGTGTGTTAACCTGAAAAACCAATTATACCTCCAAATCCATCTGTGATCTACTGAGGATTGAAGCTTAGGTCTCTAGAGCTAAATTGCTAATTTAGCCACATTCTGACTTGTGCAGTGCGGGGAGTGGGAGCCAAGAAGGATGCTGGGAGCCATAGATTGCTGCATTGTATCAGGCAGTGTATGTCACATGCAGTTTCTGGAAGCAGCCCTTGCCTGTGGTGACTAGGTGCTCGGTTGTGGTTGTCTCCTCTCTTGAGTATGTTTCCTTCTTTATCTTCCAGCCCCCAGATTTTAGCCAAGATTTCTGACCAGAAACTCCAGGCATGGGCATCGGATCTGAATGCCAAGTGGAAATCCCTAGGGAGAAAGGTAGAGAGATGCGGGGGGGGCCTGATTCTGTGCGCTGTTTGGAAAAAACGCAAGTGTGGTAAAGATTTGACCCAGGCTAGTTGTGGGGGCTGGAGGAGGAGGAGGGGCGACTGGCTCAGGGAGCTGGGGGTTGTGGGAAAGGGTTGTGGGGAGTGGTGACCAGCTTGGATCATCTTTTTCAGATCAAAGATGACGTTAGGACTCACCCGATGTTTTACTCTCAGATTTATGTGCCGCACCCTGTGATAGTGCCCGGTGGCAGGTTCATTGAATATTACTACTGGTGAGAAACAGCTGATGTGTTGGAGCCTTGTCCTGGTTACACCTCGAATTGACTTCGCCGCAGCCACAGCTGGAACCCTGGCTCTGCCCCATGCTGATTGAGCTGGTGAATTTTTGCTGAGCCTGGCTGTCAGGCACTGTTCTCCTGGCCAATATACATGGGGGTTGTTTAAAATAATTGTACTTGTTAAAACGATGTGACAAGCTGTCCTGTCACACACTAGATGCGGCCATGATTGAAAGATGTGGGTGCAGACACACTGTCCTCAGCCCTGACCTGAATCCCAGTGCTCGGGAGAGTGTTGGGTGTGAGCATGGACCATCTTACATTTGGTTCATGCAGGGCCACAAGCCCAAAGCATCTGGTATCGCTTGTGCAACTGCTTCTTTTGTGCTGCAGGGATTCCTACTGGGTGATTGAAGGGCTGCTCCTCTCTGAAATGGCAGCCACAGCCAAGGGGATGATACAGAACTTCCTGTATCTGGTGGAAAGGTGAGACGCTGACCTAAGGCACTTAGAGAGAGGAGGCTTGCTGGAGGCTCGCTACCTTCCTCCCTCAACTCTGAAGCCACTCCTTCCCTGTCCAAGCATGAGGAGCTGACCAAGTGACACAGCCATGGCTCTGGCAGTGCCCTCTGCTGAGAGGGTATCACTTTGAGGATGCTTGCGCGGGGACCGTTGTCATGAGGGGCATACATCATCTTGTCCTCCAACTTTTGCCATCTCCTCACAGTTGCAGGGCCCTGCTCCGAATGCAGTGTGGGAAGTGGGGAGGCTTCTGCAGGGCCCTTCATCTTTCTCCCCTGGGATTGTGTAACACATGGTCTCTCCCCTGATGGGCAGGTATGGGCACATCCCGAATGGAGGGCGAGTCTATTACCTATGCCGGAGCCAGCCACCTTTCCTCACTCTGATGATGGATGCCTACCTGGTCCATGCCAATGACACAGAGTTTCTCAGGTGGGCATGAGGTTCTGCTAGGCGTCACCAGTACCCTGTATGTCCTAGGGGGCAGGGGTGGATTCTCCTTACCTCTTCCCCCATGGCTGGTGCCAATCCCTTGAGCTCTCCCTCAGGATCAGGCCCAGATGGCTGCAGAGGACATGGGTTGGCACCCTGTGTGACAGGTTAGATCACAGAAACACCCTTGGGAGCTGCCAAATGATGTGCCAAGACTACCTCTGCTCCTGTTTTCCCTGCCAGCTCAGGAATCCAGCACCCTGTCTTGCTGAGCCAGACACTCCCATCTGCTCCAGCAAAGACCCAGGGTCTGAATTACTTGCCCCAAAACTGCAGGTTTACCTGAAAGCAGCTAACAGAAGTGTGCTTGTCTTTAACACCCAGATGCCCAACTCCCAATGGGGTCTAAACCCAAATAAATCCGTTTTACCCTGTATAAAGCTTATGCAGGGTAAACTCATAAATTGTTCACCTTCTATAACACTGATGCACGCTTGTTTGCTCCCCCCCAGGTATTAATAGATACTGAGTTAATTAATAAGTAAAAAGTGATTTTATTAAATACAGAAAGTAGGATTTAAGTGGTTCCAAGTAGTAACAAACAGAACAATGCAAGTCATCAAGCAAAATAAAATAGAATGCGCAAATCTATGTTTAATCAAACTGAATACAGATAATCTAACCCTCAGAGATGCTTCAATAAGTGTTTTCCTCAGACTGCACACCATTAATGGCCCACACTTCGCATAATTACAGTAGGCCCTCAGAGTTATATTTCATATTTCTAGTTTCAGATACAAGAGTGTTACATTTATACAAATAGGATGATCACACTCAGTAGATTATAAGCTTTGTAATGATACCTTACAAGAGACCTTTTGCATGAAGCATATTCCAGTTACATTATATTCACTCATTAGCATATTTTTATAAAATCATATAGGCTGTAATGTCACACCCTGTAACCTAAGGTGATAAGGCTCCCCCATCTCCTGTGGTACCAATGAGGATCTTGCATAGCAGTGAGGGTGGGCACTCTCTGCCTGTGCAGACAGGATGGGACTTGGAGTGGCCATGATTCTGTCCATTGGGTGCTCCATACTCCAGGTGTCTGTAACTCTTACCCCGACCCCCTTTTCACAATAGGCAGCGCCCCCTCCCTGGGTGCACACATGCCCCTGCATATGTCCTCTCCTCCTCTGAGGTTTCCAAGCACACCCCAGGCCCCCATGAGCCTGGCTAGTCTGAGCAAGAGCTCGTCGCTGTAGTATTGGGTACAGCATTGACACATGAGCCATCTACTGACTGGTCCCAGGGCCAGCGTGGTCTGCAGTCTGCTTGGCCAGCATGTGTTGGAGGCAGCAGGAGCATTGCTCCAGGTCATGGTCTGTCCTGTGTATGCCCTTCAAAGTATACACCGAGCAACACCCACTGGGAAGTTCCCTGAAGTGGTTCATTCCCTACTGGGCTTCCTGTCCCCCTCTAGTTCCTGGGCAGACCCATGACTGGGTGATTTGTTCGTCATGGGAAGAGACTGCTCCGTGAGGAGACACTGACCATACCTGTGGTCTGATTCCCAGGGAGAATATCCATCTGCTGGAGGTAGAGTACGAGTTCTGGCAGAGGAATCGGTCTGTGAGCATCACAGTTGGGGACAGGAATCATACTCTGAACTACTACAATGTCCAGATCGGGGAGCCCAGGTACCATCTGAACAAACACCGTCTAATGGAGTTACACTAGAGGAGGAGTCAGGACTCCTGGGTTCTATTCCCAGCTCTGCCACTTACTGTGTGGCTTTGGGCAAGTGACTCCCCTCTCCTCCCATGCCTCAGTTTCCCCAGCAACAGAGGGGGATAATCATCCGTCCTACCCACCTCTTTTGGGGGCTATTGCACATGCAGGTCTCTAGCAAAGCTCTACAGTGGCACTGAGTATGTTCTACAGACCATTCCCCGTCCCCTGTGATGGAGACAGGTGCTGATGGACGTGGCTGTATTGTCTCTTCCCAATCCTGTCCTGTGATAGGACATTGACATCCCAGTGCAGAGTGGGCTGTCCTTCTCCAGCCCCTGCACAAAACAAGCTGCTGCATAGAGCCGCGCCTGTCCCAGAGCATCCACAGGCAAGACCTGCAGCTGCAGGCAAAGGTATGGCCTCTTGTTACCCTGAGGAATGTGTCCCTTGGAGACTTGAGGGCCCACTGGGCAGACAGCACGAGGAGGCACTCTCAAGCCCAACAGATGGGTTGCTGATTGAGATCTGGAACTGCTGAAGATGGGCTGAGGGTGAAGCAGTGCCTTATGGGATTCGTGCTGCCCTCAGTGTCCGACAGGGTCATCACGCAGCCTGGCAGCTGGTCCTTGTAGGACCACGGGTAGGATTTCACCCACAACCTCAGCTTCTGGCTTCGCCTGTGTAGAGCCACTGTGAGACCCGGCTCTGCATGCCAGGCATCTGAGCCTTTGCCTGCTTAGGGCAAGGAAATGACTAAGAACTGGACTGACCTAGTGATCTCTCTGTCTCCCAATCCCTGTCCACCCTCCCCTGCAGACCAGAGTCCTACAGTAAAGACTGGGAGTTGGCAAGTGACTTAAATGAAGGTAAAGAGAGAGATCTGTGATGACAGATGCTGTCCCTCTAATGCCCACTACAACAGAGCAGCCTGTGCTGCCCTTCACTGACTGCACCTAAATGTGGGCACCCATGTGCCAGGGGGAGACAGGGAGAGATTTCTGAGAGCTGGGATGGGGCTTGGATATGGAATTCCCATCTGTGGGAGGTGAGGCCATGGCACAGATGTGGTGGCATTGGGGGTTAGGTTCCTTTTGGCCATGGGATCTTGTGACCGCTTCTGTCAATTCTCCAGGACAGGATTTGTTGGGGCTCCCCAGGCTTTGTGCTCTAACAGTTCCTTCTTTCTAAGGAGCCTTGGGATGGAGCTAAGGAAGTGTGATAAAGCTGCTTAACCCCTGCTCCAGCTGAACCAGCATGGCTCTTATATCTATGCTTGGGGGTCAGTGCTCTGGGCTAGGGTCCCTGCTCTAACAGAGGCTTCTATCCTCATTGCCCCAGTCTGGGGACCTGGTTCCAGCTGCATCCCATCAGAACCTGTGTTCAAGCCCCAGATTGCTTCTCTGCTGTTTCCTGCCAGTGGTCACCCTTGGCAGAGGTACTAAATCTTCTGCCACAGGAGACGTTGAGTCGTATCTGTGCCAGTCTGTGTGTCTTGCAGATGCCAGGCAGGAGCTCTGGGCAGAGCTAAAATCAGCAGCAGAGTCAGGCTGGGACTTTTCCTCTCGCTGGTTCCTTTCCTGGCCCCCCCCACTCCCTGCGACACTGAAGGATACCAAAGCCAGGGCTGTAGTGCCAGTGGATCTGAATGCCTTTCTGTGCAAGACCGAGCACCTGCTGGCCTCATTCTACAGGATACTGGGTAAAAAGCCTGTTGGGAAGTGCCTCCCGTGGAAATACTGATGCCTGTTGAATCTCTTCCCCCCTCCCCCCGCGAGACAGGGACACAAGATGCTGTTATTGGGGCAACATCCCCTGTGTGGAGAAAGGGCCCAGCATCCTGTAGCATTGCTTCCCACAGAGCAGCTTGTGTAAACAGCAGTGCGGCCTAGTGGCATCTTCCTGCAAGTGGGAGCAGGAAGTAGTTTAACTCTTCTCTTGCCCCAAGTAAAGCCACTTTGCTGCTCACTTCATTTATTTCTGTGTTTGTTTAATTCTCAGGTGCTGGGAGCCTAGGGAGGGCATCAGATGTGTA
The DNA here is from genome assembly GCF_003597395.2 of Chelonoidis abingdonii. Lineage (NCBI taxonomy): Eukaryota > Metazoa > Chordata > Testudines > Testudinidae > Chelonoidis > Chelonoidis abingdonii. Next base: position 19,571,396 of record NC_133786.1, on the reverse strand, counting down.
GGGGATGGGCATTGTAGGAATCAGTTTTGTCTAGGGCACCTGCCTTTCCCCGTCCTGGGGCTGTGTCAGCAAATAGGAGTTGGAAGACTGTAACTGACTCTGCATGAGCTGGAGTGGGTTTCAGCTTCCTCCCCCTCTAATGCTGAGCAAAGGCCACAGGCCATGCTGTTCAGAGTACACTGGGACTAGTCTGCAGTGAGCGCTGCCATGGGCCACAGCAAAAACTGAAGCTGCATTGCGCCGTAGTTAATCTGTGGATGCTCTGCAAACCCCTCACTAGTGTAATAAGCCATTTTTTCTCTCTCTCTCAGGAAACACCACGAAGGCTGCCCAGTTCCAGGCCGCTCTGGAGTGCAGGCTCGAGGCTGTCCAAGCTGTCCTCTGGAATGAGGCTGCTGGAGTCTGGCTGGACTTCAACCTCCTGAAGAAGCAGCCAAACCCAGCCTTCTACCCCTCCAACCTGGCACCCCTATGGACTGACTGCTTCTCAGACCAGGCTGCAGCTGAGAGGGCAGTGCGGTACTTAGAGGTGAGCTGGGCTCCTGTAAGAGTCCTCACCTCAACAGACCAGTGTCTCCATTAGCCCATCACGTGGGGAGAGTTCCTTGCAGACAGTGGAGGGTGCCACATACCTTCCTGTTGAGCCTGGCACATGCTTTCTGCACAGAGCTGAGCAAGGTGGAGGTGGAGCCTAGTTCTCATGTGGCCCTGTCCCGTGTTTGCCAGGAGATTACCAGGACTTGCTCCTCTAGCTCAACCCACTAGTGACCCCTAGAGCCCGCTTCCTACACTGGGCCATGCCTGTTGCCATCCCAGAACATAAGAACGGCCATACAGGGTCAGACCAAAGATCCATCAAGTCCAGTATCCTGTCCTCTGACAGTGGCCAGTGGCAGGTGCCTCAAAGGGAGTGAACAGACAGGTTGTCATCAAGTGATCCATGGCCAGTCATCCAATCCCAGCTTCTGGCAAACAGAGGCTAGGGACACCATTCCTGCCCAACCTGGCTAATAGCCATTGATCGACCTCAGGAGCTTGGCTGGGCTAGAAGTAGCTGACCAGATTAGCCAACAAAGTCCTGTCTCCCTATATCCCTTCTGTGGCCTTCTGTCTCCTGGATGGTGACTCACTGGGGAGCCCAGTGCCACCACTCAATATGCTGTCTACGTTTGCAGGGGAGCACAGTGCTGTCCTACAAGAATGGGCTCCCTACCTCACTATTCAGGACTGGGGAGCAGTGGGATCTGCCCAATGCCTGGCCTCCACTGCAGCATATGGTGATTGCAGGTAAGGATGCTGCTGTGCTCATATCCATAGTTTGCAGGACAGGAAGCCCACTGGAAATTTTGCTGTGTTTGGTATCAGGCCTCCAAATTGTTTTAGGACCTGCCCCTTGTTTCCTTGTACCTTGTCCCAGCCGTGCTGCAGCTCTAGGTATTGCATTATGCCTCTCTCAATCCCTACCCTCCACTCTGCTGCTGCTTTGTAGCCTTGTGGATTGATCCTGTTTCTGTGGGTTTAGTTCCTGACTGTGCAGCAGCTGCAGGTCAGGCTGGGAGCTCTGCTGGGAGCTCAGGTGTCACAGTGCCATCTTGGTTTGGGGGAGACTCTCCCATCTGGGCCTTTCCCAAACTGCTGCTACAGCAGGCCATCAAGCCACTGATACTGCTTAGTGGAAAAGCCAGGGGGCACTGATAACCCTCCTCACCTCTGCTTGAAGAGTCCATAAGCCCTAACGGCCTTGATCTGTGGCCTTCACTTGGGCAAAACCCTTCGGGTTTGGGTCCAACCTATCAAAGCCTGCTTTTTGGAGGAGGTGGTGGAGGAATTGTACAAAGCCCCTGCCACTGTCCAGCTTGCAGGGGTGGGCTTGAGCTCCAGCGAGGGCTCTAGTGTCACCTCTTGCAGGGATGGACAGGCTAGTGTTCGCAGGACCAGGTCCCTGACCTTCTGGCATTTATCTGTGTTTGTAGGTTTGGCCAAGTCCAGCTCCTCGAGAGCCAAAGAAATTGCCTTTGACCTGGCCCAGAACTGGGTCAGAACCAACTTTGCCTTATATAAGAAGTACCAGGCCATGTTTGAGAAGGTAAGAACATTGGTGGTCCTGGACAGCCAGGCTGCAGCCCCTGTGGGTAGGAGCTTGTCAAGTAGAATTCATGCACACACGGTCCCCTGTGACCCTGGGCAGCTGGTGGTGATTACCTCAGAATGTCTAGTGCTTGCATGGAAAGAGTCTGGGCTGCTACCCTAAAGGAAGCTTGTCTTGTTTTAACCTTTTCGTTGTCAGTTTGTATTCAGACCAGGGCCCCAGGTGTGGAGGCACCAGATCTGATCTGACAGTTCAGTCTGAGTGGACTTGAGCAGGGGCAGATGTCCGGTGTGGCTGGTCAGCCACAGGCCTCCCCTATTGGGCTGGCTGGTCTTGTCATTCTGTCCCTTCCCTCTTCCAGTGCTGCTTTCTGCCCCTGCCTGGTGTACAGCTTCCTCTGCCTTAAGCAACTGTGCTCGTGAACACAAAGAGCTGGATTCTGTGCCTGCCCCTCTTTCCCTGGACTCTGTGGGGTGGGAACATTCTAGCCCCCACTCTAATGGGGCTTTCTGAATAATGGTCTTTCTCCTCAGTACAACGTGGATGGAGATGGGAAGCCAGGGACAGGAGGGGAGTACCAAGTCCAGGTAAGAGCATGTACTGCTTCACTGTTGGGGATGTGTGCTCACAGAATGTCTCACTAGACATGGAGGATGTGCTTTCCTCATGGGGGGAGGCCCCCTGTTTTGCCTCCAAATTGCTGGGCTGGAAGCTGCTGCTGGGGTTCATCAGTCTCCATGCTGCAGCTATGTGTGAGCTCCTGCCCTGGATAACAGCATGTGCCTTGCTAATGGTGCATTCTCCCCTGCCAGGAGGGATTTGGCTGGACCAATGGTGTAGTCCTGCAGCTCTTGGATCTCTATGGCGACCGCCTGACTTCTGGCTCCCCCTCTACCCTCTTCAGGGCCTGGATTGTTGCTGCTTGTCTCATCGTCCTTGACCTGAAATGGTAGGGGAAGTGGTTTGGGCTCCCAGCCCATTATGTACTGAACAGTACCTTGGCCTTGTAACCAGTTAGGGAAGTGTGTGTGTGGGTGGTTGGGGGAGGGGAGGCATTCATCGGGGCAGCCACCTCTTTCTCTATCTGCTGGGACAGCGAAGCAGCCACAGGTGAACAATAGCTGTTACTAAAGCCCTGTGCATGCAGCCCTACTGAGCCCCCTACCTGCAATTCTCTCATGCTTTTGCTGTTTCATTAAACTGGTTGTTGCTGTCATGCCTGCCTTGGTGGTTACTGGGATAAATGGGGCCTGATTCTGGTGGAGGTCTGTGCTGAGGCCCCACATCCCCTAGTCTCAGGACAGAGTGTAGATGTAGGGGCTGGGCGTAATGGTCCCTGATCCCCCTGGTGTTGATAGCCATTGCACAGGTGACATCCCTGAGAGTGTGTTTGTTGTTTATCCCCCAGGGGCCCAGCTCATTGCCCACCACCGATCCTTTTATCCCTTCATTCTCACATTCCCTTTGTGCCACCCATCCACATCCCCCTCATTCAGAGAGATGTATAAATAGTTCAACTTGTAGAGTTTTTATTGAATTATTTCTTTTGTCTGGACAGCCACTGAGGCTGTCACCCTTCTGAACTCCATAGGAGCAGAGCAGGCGTCTTCCCAGCTCAGGGCCCAGCTGGCTGTGGTCCAGAGTGGGGAAGGTGGAAACAACCTCAAGTCTGTTACTCAAAAGGCTTTATTGTTTGCAGTCTGTCTACAACTACTGAAAAAAAGAGGCTGGATTGGCTGCTACCTGCCCCCAGCCTAGGTGAGCAGAGAGAGGTACAAACTGGACAAAAGGAGAGCTAGGCCAAACAGCAGTGGCACTTGTAGGAATTCAGATACCTAGGGTTAAAAAAGATATTTGGAAAATTAAGGATTTCAAGGTTATAACAGCAAGGTGGGATTTAAATAGTCTTGTTCTTTCAAGGAATTTTCAGCTGTGTGAAACTTAACTCTTCACTATGCCCTAGAGGAAAGCTGTGAAATTCCTAGCTCTCAGCTGGGTTTTGCTAGTGGGGGTAGATAGAAGTAGCCACTTTAAAGGGGCATAAGATATCAAGGGGCCCAATTTCTTAGCCACTCAAAGCACCAGTGCTGTCACTTCCACCTCTACAGTTGGAGCAGCTTCAGGATTGGATAGTATGGACCCAATGCTGCAAGGGGCTGCGCCCCCTCAGCTCTCTCTCTGGGACTTTGAGGGGGCTCTGCACCTCACACCATTTGGCCTTTAGCTGTGAATTTAGGCTCTGACTCCCCATGAGGCAGGTGCAGAGAGTTAACTGTAGGCACCTAGATTTAAGAACCAGGCTCTGCATTCTTCTTGCCCTGCCCTCCTGGCATCTCCTTTGGGTGAGGCACTTTTTAAGCTCACAGTGTCAGAAGAACAAGCCACTGGTTTCATTAGACTATACCTTAGTGCCTAGTGCATGAGAGAAATCACAAGCCTGGCAGATATAAATATTCCCCCTCATCCCACAGCATTCGCATAGCTGGGACAGTTACTTCTAGCTTTACACAACACCGTAACCCATGAGAACCTTCCAACCAGGCACCTGGCCTGTGCTGATGCCCAGACTCTGAGGTGGTCAAGGCACAGGAAAGCAGAGAGATGTCTGACATGGACAGACCCCTCACTGCAGTAAATCTGGCAGCACAGTGATGGTGCACGTCCTGGCACCTGCAGCAGCCTTGGCACTGTTGAGCATGGCACAAGAAAAGGAAACAAGTCAAGTAGACAGTGTAGCAAACTGGGGTCTGGTCACAGGTGCTGGTAGGATGTGCTAGATGTGTCTGTGATGCATTTGTCATAGTGATGCCCAACAATCTCCCACTTAAAGAAGTGGCAGCATTTAGATAGCTTAGTTCCTTAATCCAACAGCTTCAGGCCTAGTTTGTACTGGAACCGGTGGGATGGTCTTTGGCAGCTCTTCGGTTTTGTGCCTTTCAGCCTATTGATATGTTTCCACTGAAGAATAAAAAAGTCTGTTCTGTACTGTTACATATATTAAAAAAAACCCTCTTGGCTAGGCCTCTGTGCCAGCCTTTCTTAACACCTCTCTGTTCCATCTGAGAGTGATTACACCGTGCCTGGGCACTAGCTAGGCACATGCCTTCCCTCTTATCACCCACACTGCGTTTAAGAGAAAGCGCAGGGCATTTGGTGCAGGTGAAAGGGCAAACGCAACAGCGATTCCACAAGGAATGGCTACAATATGAAAAAATAAGGATTTTGTAAGAAAAAATCATGGCTTTACAGGGCTGATTTTACCTTTTTTTTTTTTTAACATTCCTCCCTCCCTCCCACTGAAAAAAACCCAACTCTCCCACATTTATTCAAGTAACAACCCAAAGCTTTCTTGGCAAGAGTGCTGCGCCTGGGGCAGGCCCCTCTAGTCAGCAGGCAGGTTTAACCAACCAGGGCCCAAAGGGCATGATATAGCCAATATCTGCATGGGAGGCAGCTCCTCTGTATTCAAGATCTTCTTGCTGCAGGCTTAAACACCCCAGGTGGCGGGGATGGAAATGGCTGTCTGCTGTACCCAGGTGGTGGTGGGGCCTCCAGCTCATCTTGGCACTGTCAGTGGGAAATCCATCTGGGAGAAGAAGAGAAGGCAGGTCTGGAACAGCACCACCGTAAGCACTCCTGGTCCCCATCAATTCATGAACTGGGTGTAGCCCTCTGCTCCAGTCACAATGACATCCATCCAGATCCTCATGGCCTCAGCTGATGGTGCCACCATGTAATAGAGGCGGTCATGGGTCTTGACGCAGAAGGTAAGAGCGGGGTTGGGACTCTGCAGATGTGAGAGAAAAACATGGGGAGCTTGTTCCTGCAGTAAGTAGGGAGCCAGCTCTTCCCCCAGTGATAGAACCGATTTCCCCCCACACCAACAGCAGGCTAAGGCCTGCTGAGGACTTTTCCAACTACAGCTAGTGCTCCAGCAGACGGCGAGGGGAGGGGAAGCAGTGCTGAGATTCAGCACCATGGTGAGCATTTTCAGCTCCTTTGGTAAATGGGCCCTAGGGAGGCAGTACATGTGCAGGAAGGCACGTTGGTCCTTTATCGTTGTGCCAATGCCCTGTGAGGCACAGAAAGCTGCTGTGCTACCAGTGCAGGACCAGACAAAGCATCACCATCATGGAACAGTGGTGGGGACTTTTTGCATAACAGCAGAGAGCAACAACCAAGCTGACTACTGTCTGCACAAGGCTAGGTCAGAGGCTCAAGCCTGTACACCTGCCTGTCATGTTGCCCAACTCCACCAATCCTAGAGAGAGGAAGACGTCTGCTGGACAGAGGGTGGGGGCAACCTGCCTGAGGTTCCTCTACCTATGATATGACACTGAGTGAGCTTCTACCTGTAAAGACAAATCCTAGTCACACTGACATCAATGAAAGCTTTGCCTGATGGAAGTAGGATTTGGCCTGAAGAATGAGGCAGCAGCTTGAATGAATGGAGAAGGGGAAGATGAAGTAATAGGATGTCCTGAGATGATGGCACTCCAGGCACTTGAGATCTGCAGCCACAGCCCTGGAGGAGGAATGGCTGCAAAGGGTAGAGATCTCCCAGCACATGGAGAGAAACCCAAAAGCTGAAGCTACTATATTGACTCATCATTCCAATCCACCTGTGTTGTCAGACCAGAACAGCACTGAGGACAACGGTTGTGGAGGATGCAGCTTATACAGGATTAAAGGCTTCACTACTGCATTAAACAACCAGCCAATCTGAGAGCCACTGCGACCTACGGAACGGAGTCAGGAGCCTGGGGGGCTGTCCCTGGCTCTCCTGGTGCAAACATGGCCATAGCCAAGTCAGATCATCCCTGTGCCTTGACTTCCCAGTTGATAATACATTCTTCCTACAAATCCGGTAAGTAAGGCAGGGTTGTGCTCCTAGAATCAGACCAATCACACAGCACATTCCTGAGCAGCCAATCCACATGCACAGACTAAGCCCCTGCCAGGCTAAGGCCAGCACAGAGAATGGCAGTATAAAAGAGGCTCAGACCTTGACACATGACCCTTACCAAGGGCAGAAAGGAGCTGCAGGTCTGGCATCTGTCCACTGGCAGATCTGTGGCCAGCATTAGGCCACTGGCATAGGATACAAATGCCCAGGGCATTCTCTGAGTCATGCTGGAGAGGGGCAGAGTTTACAGGTGGTACTGACTGGAATTGGCAGCTGAATGGTAGAAACAGCTGTATTCACTGATCTCAGGCCTGGAGCTACCCCAACAATTTAATGCGGATGTTACATTCACAGCTCTCAGTCTGTTGCAGAGGCAGCTTAGAGTCAAGGCTAATACTTGTTTGGTGAGACCATAGGCCGTGCAGATTCTGATCACACAAACTCCTGTTCGATGCACGCATGCCCCAGCTACCCTGAGCTGCTTCTTTAGCACACTACTGCTGAAGGGAAATCCAATCCACCCAAGCTGCTGCCATTTGGGAAAGATACTTGAGAAGCTGAGTGGGTGCAGAGGTGGACCTTAGGGAACCATAGTCTTGAACCCTGCTGGGGGCCTCAGCTGGCCCTGGAGTCAGTAGGAGATAGATATGTGGCACTTTGCATTTCTCCAACCCAGAGTCCAGCCCCCTAAAATTCTCTCCCCAGCCCTCTAAGTGCTTGTGGTTCCAACTAGCAGTTGGATCTCCCCTGCATGAAACCCTAATGGCAAATGCAAGGGATGCTTGTTCATCCTAGTCACAATTTTTTTTCACAGTACCTGATGCTACTCTTATCAAAGTTGAAGGGAAAACTTCCTCTGTCTATCCTAGGAGCAGGCCCAAAAGCACTCTGAGTGTATGGTGTGCATGACCAACACAGTCCACCCCTAGTCAATCTTGTAAAGGTACTCCCCAACTCCACTGCAGAGAGAGGGTGAGGCTCGGAGGCAGAGGGAAGGAGCCTTAGGCTGCTGATCCAGAAACAAGTGCAATATAGAAAGAACCCATTGCAGAGTGTATTCCTGGTGAAACAGCCTTTTGTGCAGGGAGGTCAGAGACTGATAGGTTGACCAAGACTCTGCATTGCCAGTTAAAAACAAGTGAGCATGCAAACTGCTACAACTAGGCTGGGGACCCAACCCGTCAGGCAAGGTCACACCACCCCACAAAACAAAAGAAAAGAATGAGAGGCAGAGAGACAAGTGCACTGAGACAAACCTCTCTGCGGAAGAGAATGGGGAGAATATCTGCTAGTTGCTAGAAGAAAATAAAGACAAATGCAATTAGAACAGTTCTGTAACCTTGCTCCCATTGGAGCATCTGTTGCAGAGACTGAAACCCTCTTCCCCATGTTAATTATGCACCCTAGGAAGCATTCAGCAAATTAGTTGGCTCTGTTAGGGCAGGGAAAGCATTCTGTTAGGCAAAAGTGTTTAAGCCATTCATTTAAGAGGTAAAAGGTTCAAATGCTAAGTGCAGGACTAAGTGGTATTCCAATAGAGGAGGGAGGGCCCTTACTCTTTCTTCCCTATTGAAGCTGGTCCATCTTCATTAAATAACTCAACAGTAGGGCTGTCAAGCAATTTTAAAAAATTAAACAAAACAATAGAATACCATTTATTTTAAATATTTTTGGATGCTTACTACATTTTCAAGTATATTAATTTCAATTACAACACAGTGTACAGTGCTCACTTTATATTTTTGATTACAAGTATTTACACTGTAAAAAAACAAAAAAATTGTATTTTTCAATTCACTTAAGAACTGTAGTGCAATCTCTATCATGAAAGTTAAACTTACAAATGTAGAATTATGTGTAAAAAAACAAAACACCTGCATTAAAAATAAAACAATGTAAAACTTTAGAGCCTACAAGTCCACTCAGTCCTACTTCTTGGTCAGCCAATCACTCAGACAAACAAGCTTAGTTACAATTTGCAGGAGATAATGCTGCCTGTTTACAGTGTCACCTGAAAGTGAGAACAGGCATTTGCATGGCACTGTTGTAGCTGGTGTTGCAAGTTATTTACGTGCCAGATGCAGCAAAGATTCATCTGTCCCTTCATGCTTCAACCACCATTCCAGAGGATGTGTTTCCATGCTAATGATGGGTTCTGCTTGATAACAATCCAAAGCAGTGCGGACTGAGGTATGTTCATTTTCATCCTCTGAGTCAGGTGCCACCAGCAGAAGGTTGATTTTCTTTTTTTGGTGGTTTGGGTTCTGTAGGTTCTGCATCAGAGCACTGCTCTTTTCAGACTTCTAAAAGCATACTCCACACCTTGTCCCTTTCAGATTTTGGATGGCACTTAATCCTGGGTTGAGTGCTGTAGCTGTTTTTAGAAATCTCACATCGGTACCTTTTGTGTTTTATCAAATCTGCTATAGATGTGTTCTTAAATCGAACGTGTGCTGAGTCATCATCCGAGACTGCTATAAAATATATGCAGAATGCAGGTAAAACAGAGCAGGAGACATAGAATTCTCCCCCCAAGGAGTATAGTCACAAATTTAATTAATTTTTTTTTTTTTTTTTTAAACGAGCATCATCAGCATAGAAGCATGTCCTCTGGAATGGTGGCCAAAGCATGAACGGGCATACGAATGTTGAGCCCATCTAGTACGTAAATACCTTGCAACAACGGCTACAAAAGTGCCATTCGAATGAACGCCTGTTCTCACTTTCAGGTGACACTGTAAATAAGAAACAGGCAGCAGTATCTCCTGTCAATGTAAACAAATTTGTTTGTCTTAGCGATTGGATAAATAAGAAGTAGGACTGAGTAGACTTGTAGGCTCTAAAGTTTTACACTGTTTTGTTTTTGAGTGCAGTTATGTAACCAAAAAAAATCTGCATTTGTAAATTATACTTTCACAATAAAGAGATTACACTACAGTATTTGTATGAAGTGAATTGAAAAATAATTTTTAAATTTTTACAGTACATATTTGTAATAAAAAATAAATATAAAAGTGAGCACTGTGCACTTTGTATTCTGTGTTGTAATTGAAACCAATACTGAAAATGTAGAAATATCCAAAAATATTTAATAAATTTAAATTCTATTTTTTAAGTGTAATTAATGGCAATTTTTTTGAGTTAATCACGAGTTAACTACAATTAATTGACAGCTCTACTCAATAGTAATTGGGCTAGAACCTACATTGAATCCTGCTGTACTCCAGTGGTTTGGGGTACTTCCTCCAGCATGGGGGTGAACTGCTGGTTCAAATCCCTTTTGTGCTGGTTGAGATGGGATTTGAAGCAGGCTCCCTTACCTCTCAAGTGAAGGGCCTAAGTGCCAGGCTGGGAGGTATTCTGACATAGGGTTCTCTCAGTCTTTTCTAGTGATGGTGGTCCACTTTAACTACATAATAAATAGGCCAAAGTCTGCCTCCCTGGCTCTTGATGGTAGCAGGGTTAGACCACTTTTCTGGGATGTGAGTGCCCTGGTTCAAATTCCCCATTTGTCTCAGTGGAGGAGGTCTGGTGCTTGAGGTGCAGGCCCTTGTAAATTGACTGTGGACTATACAGAGCAGCTCTTGCTGGTTTAATGAGTAATGGTGGCCATACGAAAGACCCCAATCACTCTTTTGCCCCAGAGACTAGCCACCCAGGCTGTGACAGAGCCGAGGTCACTCCCCTTCTCTGCTGAGGGGTGTGAATTGGGGTCTCCCACCTCTCAGGAGAGTCAGAGGTGGGCAAGCCCTGTTTAAATCCCCTCCCTGTCCCAAGGTGACAGTGGCCTCCTGAGAAAGGGAGGGGGTTCAGACATGGATGTTCTGCCCCAAAGGGCAATCACTGAGGAGGCAGGAAATCCCTGAGCAAACTCCTGCTGAACATTTGAACCAGGCTCTCCAACAACCCAAGCTAGTACCCTAACCACTGGACTGAAGAGTGACTCTGGCTTTTGTCCTGTCTTGAAGAATAGTTATATCAAGTGGAACAACTTCAAGAATCAGGAAGCCTATGAGCACTACATACACTAGTGACCAGAGCCCACATCTGGGCTAGTGGAGAGCTCTCTTCAAACTGCTTCTCCACGGGCCAGTGGGGGACTTGAACCAGCAGCTCCCATACACCAGGCACAGAAGTTAATCTCCAGACTATAGAGGGAGTCTGTCCCTCCCAAAGAATAGTTAAGCCAAGTAGAACAGCTTCAAGAGGCAAGCATGAGGGAGGTCTCCCACATTCCTGTGGCCCATAGCTTGGAGTACTCACCTGGGCAGTCAAGATCCTCCTTCATATCCCTTCTCCTAACCAGGCAGAGGGGGATATTGAAGCACGGTCCCCCCATCACAGATGAGCACCGTAACCACTGGATAAAGGGGTCTCAGAGCCATGCTGGGCCTCACCTTTGGCATGCACTGTAGGAGGAACCCCTTCAGTGTGTCAGACTCACTCTCCTGCTAGGGTAAGCCACACAGTTTCACCCCCTCCTTAGGCTGAACCTGTGGGCCTGCAGCACTCGTCTCACCCCATGAGCTCTGTTCAGTGAGTTCACCCAAGGTAGAGCCCTGCCAGAGACTCATCAGCTTCTCAGGGATGAACGTACCTCGCCAAGTATTTGCATTGACACTCCCATAGTGTCCAAACAGTTGGCTTGATTAGTCAGCTGGACCTCTGCATAGGCAGCCCTGAAAGCAGTACAGAGACCTGAAGCACAGCTCATTCTGGTAAGCCCCAAGCCTAGGCAGGCTGTAGTGAACTGAGTTCAAACTCTGTCTCCCTCTGTTTGACTTCCTTCCTTGGGCTCCAGGTGAGAGCCCCACCTCCTTCCACCAGCCAGTTCTTATCGCCACCTCCCCAGTCTTGTCTTCTCCAGCTAGGGAAATGCTGTTCAGGCTTCCCAAGGAGAAGCAGGGACATCCATTTTCCTCTGGGTTGTTGCCATAGCAGTTCCTTGCCACCATGCTCTCCTCAGACATGGCTTTGCTGTCTTCTGTGCTCATCCCTGCTGACTTCCCTTGCTCTCTGCAATGAGGCAGAGATAAGAAGGCAGAAACTGTAGGCGTGATGTTTCCAGATGGAGGTCCAGGCAGAATGGAATGGCCCTTGGGCTTCAAGATCTCATCCAAGGCACACCCCCATGGAGTGACCTGCATGGAACTCAATGCAGTGGCCTCAGAAGAATGAAGACCTGGAGCCAGCCCTGTGAGATTTCAGAGTCTGAGTGTTTCACAGCAATGCAAGGGCCAAAGGCCTGATGGTTTTCCCTCAGGCTTGAATTTGATTCTTCTCTGACCCCAGCCTTGAGCATCTGAACCCTGCTCCACTATACCAGGGGTCTGAAAAGTCACTCATTTCATTCAGAAAGCTGTCAAAGTCAGCCAGACACTCCCACCGCAGCCATAGGCAGTCCCAGGGAAGACAGTGCTGAAAAGAGTTCCTCACATGATGCCAGCCTGGAATTACAGCTCAATGCAAAGTAAAGAGATGTTCCCCTGCTGCAGCATACGGGATGCTCCAACTCTGGCAAAGGCCAACAAGACTTTTCAGGTGGCTCAGGGCCTAGTCACATGCCTGCTCCTGGAGTCACACTGTCTTCCCTTCAACCCAACAGCGGTGGCAGCTTCTTCACATTCAAGGGGTCACTCACTGGTGGTTCCACTGTCCTGTGCTTGCAGCAGGCTGCATTATCTTCAGATAGAATTATGCTAACTGTTGCTACTACCCCCCTGTGACATGTGCTCCCAGATACTTCTAGATCCATTTTTCTTATTGCCCCATAGCAGACTCTAGCTGAAATTTCTCCTTTGGTACCATCTGAAGGCTGCTGGAATTCAGAGGTGTACACTGGTTGCTATTTTTCCATACTCGTTACTAATTTTAAAGCCAGCCAACAAAACTATAATGTGTGGGCTTAACAGAGAGCACAGTGCAGCCCTGCTTCACCACCCTGCCACTAGCAGCATTCACAACCTTGGTTTTAAACTGAGAAATTTCTCCCTTTGTGTGAAAGTCAGGTGTTAAAAACACACTGAGTTTGGCCCTTGGTCCCAGGACTAGCAGTCTGAGGGTTCTGCTGTTAGTACCAACACAACATGGATTAGAGCACTCCTGGCAGTAAAGGGTTAAAGGGAATCCATTGTGAAAGCAGGGTTAGTGCTTGGCACAGCAGAGCCCGAGGGCGGGATACATACATTTGCTAGGCTGAGGTTGAAAAGTCCTTTCTGGATAGGAAGGAGGAGGGGGCAAAAAGAGAGAGAAATAGACAAAGAGCTCAGCCTGCCCTGGATTCAGATACTTCTACATTTGCCCAGCTGTCTATGCAGTAGGATTTGTGACAACAGGCCTGTGCGGGCAGAGGGCTCCAGTCCATATTAGTGCTCTGGGGAAAGCTGCAGGAAACGAGGTCCCAGAGGTAGTTCAGCCTGTTGCCCTCTCATTCCTGGAGGGCCAAGACTGCAACGTCCAGGGACATCCTAGTAGCCCAAATGCTGGCATCATACTGTCTGTCAGACATTTAACTGCCCCCACCCCTCCACATGCTAGATTGGTATCTCTCAGCAGACAGACGGGTGCTTGCTGGAGTTCCCCCTGCAGATAGGAGGGAGATGGCTCAGACTAAACTAGAGGATTCAGCGCACGGTGCTGGGCAAGCTGCCCAGCACAGGCCTCCACATGCTGGGCGATAACACCCCTTCCCACCCATGTCCAGACCCCATGCCAACTGAACCTCTGGCAGAGTCACTCACCTCTTGGTGGAGAGAGCAGCAGTGACCTGGACATTGGGCAGCACTAAGTCCATTTCTGGCATCTGGGCCACTGGCCGCAACCTGATTTGGACTCCAGGAAGCTTTGGCATTAACTAACCGCACCCATCCCTGGGGGTGGGGGGAGAGGCTCGTAGCACAGACTCTGCAACTGTCCTGTTGGCCCAGAGCGGCACATCTTCTGGTACCAAGGGCCTGGGCCCTGCTGGCTACAATGGGGTGAGTGAGTCTGGGGTTTGTAGGACATCTCTGGCTCCCAGGGGCCCACGACACACCACACTCCTGTGACTTATCACTGGGGTGGGCATTGTGATGCAAATAGGCTTCATCGTGGAGCCCTGCTGCCCCAGAATGCCGATTCTTGCGCCCCAGTACTGCAAGGCGGTGCTTGCACCATTGCACTTTAGAGAACCTCCCCCCGTCCTTGGCAGCATTAACCAGTCAGCCCATCCCCTTCCCCAGCCCACACCAGGGGCAGGGCCAGGCCTCACCTTAGCAGCACTGCGGAGATGGTCATAATAAACCTCCTCTATGGCTTGGAAATAGATCACTCCCTTGAGCTTCGTCTCATGTTTATCTGCATGAGAGAGAAACGCAAGGCACTGTAAGCACCAGGCTTCACAGAGAAGGAGGAGGCAGCAAGACAAGAGGGCGGAGGCTGGCTCCCAGCTGGAACTGAGCCAGACACCACATGGGTTAGTTAGAGCCAGCCACAGCAGGAGAGAGAGTCCTGAGACACCCTGTCAGTGATATGAATGTGATGAGACCTTCTGAGGGTTAAAGGGTCAAATACACCACTGGTGGCGGTTGGGTGGGGTATTTGTATAGAGACTGGGGGGCAGTCGGGCAGCAGTGGGGTGCTCTTACCAACATAGTAGGAGACTGTGCGTTTCATACGGTCGAAGACAAACCAACGCTTCTTCCAGGATTTAATCTTGCCGCCCATCTTGACCAGATAGCCCTTGCACATCTTCTCGGTCAGGATGACATGATAGCAGGTGTCCACATTGTGGCCTGAGGACTCTATGTGTGTCTTCAAGTCGAAATCCTCCTTGCGGATGGGGAGATATCTGGTGAGGGGCCGTGCCTGGAGAAGCAATGCAGCCTGGTCAGTGCCACCCCAATGGCAGTCGCCGCCCTTGAGAGTAAAGGAAGTGGGAGAGTTGAGCACTTAGCCAACACAGGCCCCATGGCACTCCTAGCATCCAAGATGCTGCCACCAGCTGTGTCACCCTCGTAAATCTCAAAAGGGGACAAGAGGCCCTGACCTTGTCCCTACCCCTCAGCACCAGATGTTCCAACATCAGACCCAAGAGAACTGCATGACAGGTGGCACCTTCCATGCATGTTAATGCTAGGTCTATGGCTGAAATGGCACCATACAGCCTCCTTAACACCAGAGACAGATGAGAAAAGGACTGCCCACTCATCCCCTGCTCCACATCCCTCCCCTCACCTGGGAGAAGTGCTTTTCTCGCATCTTGACCTCCTTTTCAATCAGCTTCTGCCGATGAGCCGTCTCATCCTGCAGCCTCCGCTCCAGCTGCTCCCGCCGCCTGCGCTCGTCCTCCAGGGCCTGTCGCCGCAGCTCCATCTCCTGCTCCTGCCAAGTAAAGGACATGGCAAGATCCCCTCTCTGCCCTGCCTATCCCATGCCTAGCACTAGCTGCCAGAGGCATTACTCATGATGCAGGACTTGTGGGTGTGACAGTGGATCGCTGGCAGCCCTGGAGACTGGATCCCCTCTCCCTGAAGGCTTCCGTGTCCCCATAAACAAGAGGGTGAGAATGCTCTGAGTGTAGCTCCCTAGCATTGGCATACAGACCCCACTCACCCGTGACTCCATCAGGCGAGATTTCTCTGCATGGGCCTCTTTCAGCATCTTCTCCATCTCCTCAATCTTCACTGCGTCCACTCCACTGGCACTGCAAGACAAAGCTGATACCATAACAGTCTGCAATCCTCGCTTGGGCCAGGAGCCTGGCTGCTCCACACAGGTGGAGAGTGTCTTCTTTCTTACAGGAAAGGATGGCAGTTAGGAATCCCATGCTCAGTCACCCCTGGGCACTAGTTAGGCAGCAGGGCCAAGCAAACTCCCAGAGCTCAGAGCCAAGGCGAGTGAGCCAGACCTCAGTGAGGGGATGATTTTTCACAGAAAGGGCTCTCAGAGATGAACTGGCAGTGTCATCTACTCTGTGGAGGTGGTGTACGTTTTTGTCCTGAGCTATGACGAGTCCTTCTGCACTTGGACACTGCACCCCCATCTCTGTCTCAGCCACAGTAGGAGCCCACAAACACATTTTGGGAACAAGTACCCCAGTCAGAGAGACAGCCACCTGACATCCAGAGAAATCTGCATGAGTGTGTTATGGTGGTGCCCAAAGGAAGAGAACAACTGCCCCAAAGGGCTTACGCTAATCCAGAGAATATATAGGCCCTGGAACAGCTAATGGAAATTCTCCTTTTGCTCGAGAGGGAGGGGCCTGGATCTGGGGTACAGAACACTGTGGGTCCAAGCCATGATGCCAACCCTGGGTTTTATTGGGGTCTGTTTGCAGTCAGGGATTCATTGTAGAGGGTGACTTCGGGGAATCAAACAGGCCCACATCGCCTGCTCTGCCTCAACCCAATGCGTCTCATACATCTCAAAGAGTAGTTATTAATGGCTCCCAATTCTGCTGGAAGGGTATAACAAGTGGGGTTCCGCAGGGGTCTGTTTTGGGACCGGCTCTGTTCAATATCTTCATCAATGACTTAGATGTTGGCATAGAAAGTACGCTTATTAAGTTTGCGGACGATACCAAACTGGGAGGGATTGCAACTGCTTTGGAGGACAGGGTCAAAATTCAAAATGATCTAGACAAATTGGAGAAATGGTCTGAGGTAAACCGGATGAAGTTCAATAAAGACAAATGCAAAGTGCTCCACTTAGGAAGGAACAATCAGTTTCACACATACAGAATGGGAAGAGACTGTCTAGGAAGGAGTATGGCAGAAAGAGATCTAGGGGTCATAGTGGACCACAAGCTAAATATGAGTCAACAGTGTGATACTGTTGCAAAAAAAGCAAACGTGATTCTGGGATGCATTAACAGGTGTGTTGTAAACAAGACACGAGAAGTCATTCTTCCGCTCTACTCTGCGCTGGTTAGGCCTCAGCTGGAGTATTGTGTCCAGTTCTGGGCACCGCATTTCAAGAAAGATGTGGAGAAATTGGAGAGGGTCCAGAGAAGAGCAACAAGAATGATTAAAGGTCTTGAGAACATGACCTATGAAGGAAGGCTGAAAGAATTGGGTTTATTTAGTTTGGAAAAGAGAAGACTGAGAGGGGACATGATAGCAGTTTTCAGGTATCTAAAAGGGTGTCATCAGGAGGAGGGAGAAAACTTGTTCACCTTAGCCTCTAATGATAGAACAAGAAGCAATGGGCTTAAACTGCAGCAAGGGAGATTTAGGTTGGACATTAGGAAAAAATTCCTAACTGTCAGGGTAGTTAAACACTGGAATAAATTGCCTAGGGAGGTTGTGGAATCTCCATCTCTGGAGATATTTAAGAGTAGGTTAGATAAATGTCTATCAGAGATGGTCTAGACAGTATTTGGTCCTGCCATGAGGGCAGGGGACTGGACTCGATGACCTCTCGAGGTCCCTTCCAGTCCTAGAGTCTGTGAATCTATGAATCTAGAGCTGCCTCTAAATACTGCCTCTGCCACAGGATCACCTCACACCACCAATCATCACAGACACCGACAGAATTAACAGGAACAAGCTCTATGGGCTTGTTTTTCTGCCAACACCCTGCTGCAGAGCAGCCACAGAGCCAGGATGGACCCCCAGACAGAATTCATGATTTTACTGATGCCTGAGCTCTGGATTCCTTCCCGAAGAGCATCCGCAAGCCAGGAAATCCCCAGCTTGCATGGCTGCTGTGCACAGCCCAGCGCAGTAGCTTCCCTGTGAGTCAGGCTCTCATGCTAAGCAGAGCAAGGGGAGCCAGCCTCAAGCTTCACCGCGCTCATCCAGCCCCCCAACAATCAGCACGGGGAGATGGGGCAGTTATTGCCCACGGATTCTGAGATGAGTTTGGGGAGTCTCAGAGCAGGGGAGTGGGGCTGGGGTGTGTGTGTGGGATGGATGATGGAAGGTGGCTGCAATGAAGTTGTCAGAAATGCTTACAAATGGCTTATCTCTCAACCCAGTGAAACTGTAAGCCCCTGCACTTATTAACTAGCCCTCCCTCCCCCTGCCCTGACTGACCAGGCTCCTGCCCCAGCACTTAGGGTATGTCTACACTTGAGCTGGATGTGTGTGTGTGGGGGGGGTGATTCTCAGCTCAAGTAGATGCGCCTCTACCAGCTCTCATCTAGCAATTTTGCTAAAAACAGTGTTTCCACAGAAGTGGGAGCTGTGGTAGCTGCTAGCCGCCCAGAGTAAATGTCCATCAGAGACCTTAGGCACATAGGCACCTTAGGTTCATTGAGCCCCACCCAGTTCACCTCATGTAGAGGCCACTGGACACGCTTTGCTCATTACCAACCTGGCGGCCCTGTGGTGAAAGGCTTTCAGCCCCAAGCCAGCTGGCTGCTCCCTTAAGCCAGGCCAGGCATCTGGAACGTGCTGACATCTCTCCTGAACAGGGCGGATTCTCTTCACATCACCTATTGTCAGGACAGGGACCAGCCCGCCTGCATCCCTCCCCTCCGCAGGCTGCCCAGAGTGCAGGCACCCGGATTACCTGGACATGTTATCAGGCGAGCAGGCTGAATTGCCACCAGTGGAGATACTGGTTTCCATGCTGTCTGAGCTCTCCAGGCTGAGTGTGTCATAGGCGTGGTCCATGTCCTCGGCCCGGTGCCCGATGCCAGGGGGAGGATGATGATGGAGAATGGAGTGATGCATGAGCGGAGGGTAGGAAGAAGGGGGGTAGTGAGGCTGCCCGTGCAGGGCTTCCCACTGGGACTGTGCCTCAGCAGCCGCTTTCTGCTTCAGCTCCGCCAGGCGCCGCTTCTGCTCCTCAATCACCTGCTGCCCTGTACCCCAAGGGAAGAAGAACAGAGGGCAGATCACCAGGGGTAAGAAGGGGGCCTGACTGGCTACTGTAGCAATGGCCTGGGCACTGGCAGGCAGCCTTCACTTTGTGCCCAGCACCGTGACTGCCTGGGGCTCATGGCTCATACAAGACTTCTGCCATCTCTGGCCAGGAAGGCAGGAGTCTGAATTGCCCAGTGCATCCAGCTGTCATGGACTAAGTCTGCATAGCACGTGATTGGAAATACAAGCATGTGGCCATCTGTCTAAGTGTCCATGTCTACGTCCACACCTATCAGAGCACTAATGACGGTGAGCAGAGAATCTCCTATGACATCCATCCAAGTGTGAGAATATGCACCCTGCTAAGCACCGTGCGTGCCCATTCGTTTCCCAGTGCAAACATGCCCCCGTCTCCTCATGTCTACCTGTTCAGCCGAAAGGGAAGCACCACACTAAGTCTTCAGAGAACTCCCTGACCCATGACTCAAACCCCTTTACAGCCCCCTTCTTGTGGCAGCCCCTATGCAGCATTGTGGGAATGCAGAGTAAGTGGGATAGAGATAAATGTGGATTTGAACTGCAGCGGTGACAGAGTCTGAAGGCAAAAGGAATTCCCTACTGTGCATGTGAGGAGCCAGGGATAAGCCTGGTCTCTGGGCAGGATGCACACTGCGACCATGCAGCAGCCAAGGAAAAGTCGCTCACCCTGAGGAGTTGGAGACACTGCCACCACTGTGCAGCTGCAGCAGCCCTGCTGCATGGCGACTACCCAGCTCTATTTCCCATCTGGGAGCTGGCAACGAGACAGGAATAAGGCAGGTCTGACCACGGGCCACCGATGACACACCCCACTCCCATGCTGTGCTCTTGGATCACTTGGTGGATGCCCTGGAAGCTCCCAGTGTGTCTCCTCAAGGGGCTCCTCACCTTTTCTGGACCCATTTAGATGTTACCCCACTCCTCCCTCCTGCCAAAAATGCACATAGCCAGATCCAACCTTCAAGGTTCCCAGCTTGCATGGACCATCCCAGCTGGGCCTCTACCTTCCCCTGGCCTCAGACACTCAGCAGAGGCAGCAAGAGGAGGGTGCATGCCTCCGTCTGGCAGGGCTCGGCAAAGCATTCAGAGACCAGGCAGCCTGATACCAGATTTGCCAAATCCATACAACCGCTTGCGTGCTCAGTGGGGCTTTGGGAGGTGCAGCAGGGAGAGAGGGGCATGCAGGGAGAAGGACCAGGCAGCAGGTTCCTGAAGGAGCTCCAGCTTTTGGCGCTTTGCATGGCAGGCGCAGGCACTGAAAGGCGCAAACAGCTGCTGTCACTGGAGCTGCTGCTGTGGAGGAAGAGGAGGCAGACAGGGTACTGCAGAACTCATTTGACCAAAGCAGGAAAGGTGTTGGCTGACATGGTCTATGGGGGAGAAAATTGCTCAGGGCTTCCCACCAGGCTGTGCTCTCTGATGCAGGGGAAACCTGGGCTGGTCAGCACCAAGCCACCTGTCTCAGTCAGCACCAGCCCCTAATGCCAGGGGAAAACAAGCTGGTTCCCAAGTGCAAGCTAGAGATACCCTCTTTGGAATGCAGCTGGGGATGCTCTTGCGGGAAGATGTCCTGGAAGCATCTGGCCAGTTTGTCTGGCGCTGCAAGCAGATGGACTCACAGACACACTGACACCTTGGGGTTGGGTCTGTGCCTCCTCCCACCATTGGCAGATGGCATCAGGTGTCTTCTTGAACCACACAGCCATGCTGCTGCCTAAGGGGCCAATTCAGGAGTCCTGGCCTTTCCAAGTCTCTACCTGACATACTGCCTGGCTGCAAGGGCTCTCCTGGGAGTGCAATAGCTGGAGATGCACCGTATGGAGCCAGGGGTGAGGGGACAGAGGGGAAAAGCAAGAGACCATGAGAGCCACAGTATCCGTGTCCGAGCCAAACCAAATCTGGCAGGCTCCTGGCTTCTTCCTCACCTGCGCAATGCTTCTGGGCATTGCCTGTTCCCCGTGGCTGCTGCTGGGAAGGGTGCCTTTGCACAGGGTTAGCGGAGGTTTTAGTCTCATCTACACTGTTATGTCAGCCATGCTGCAGGAAGTGGCAGCCCAGCACGGTTACTGTGACAGATGGGACCTGCCACATTTCATTGTGTTGCAGGACCATGCTATTGTCTTGCCAATGAACAGATCTCAAGGGTCAGAGGGATCACAACCGAGTTGCAAGATGAAATCTGTTGGGAGCACTGCTGGGCTAGCAGCAGGATGCCCAACATGGCTGGGTCTGCCACTGATGGGAGTTCTTTCTCCGAGAATCCTGTCAAACTGCTAAGGCCTAGCTGGGCTCTCCGACAAGACAGCCTTGTGCACGTGGGTCACAGCAGCTGCTAGCAACAGCCATGCTGGAGCATGACCAGGGCGCAGCATGGACAGAGCCTGGGAATTGCCAGCTGAGCCGAACGCTTAGGGCTAGACAGGCCAATGCTGCTCATGTGCAGCAAAGCAGCATGTGACAACTCAGTGATGACATCCCTCCACCCATCTGTGAGAGTCCTGACCTCTCCCCTTCCCATGATCCTTGTGGTCTACTCCAGCTGACTTGACCACTCACATTGAAGTCATCAGATTGTCAAAAGGCCTGACGTGGAGCCTTACTCCTTCATTTCCTCTCCCCCATTAGTAGAGACCATCTCATGCTGGGCATGTTTATGGCTGCAGGGGCCAAGCATCAGCTAAGATATCTTGACTCCTGGGAAATGGGTTCAAATCCCAGCTGGACCCAGCTTTCTGAAGATGGACCCAGCTACTGCTCCAGATTCCAAAGCCAGTGGCATAGGCAGCAGCCTGACACACCCCTTGGAGTGAGAGGGGCTTATAGCAACCTAGATGATTCTGTTTCAACTGTGGCCCCCAGGTGTTCTCATCCCCCCCATCCCCTGACAAACTGATCCCCCAGCACCTGGGAGGCAGGTGCAGTACATGAGGGGAAACCATAGGCTCAGCTCAGCCTGAGTTGCAGAAGCTTGGGCATCTTTCCCCAGTGGATTTGGATTCCCCCAACCTGGGCTGGGTACTTGCTGGGAGCGAGAGATCCAGGACCATTCTCACAAAGAGACAATTTCTCTTAAGCCAACTCTCCCTCCACAGAGAGATCAGTGGGAACCCTCCCTCTCCCTCCTCCTCTCGATTGTGAGTGCCACCAGAGCCTCCTGGGTTTGTGACACACAGCCAGACTGGATCATGGCCTAGGCCTGCATCGTTCAGGAAGGCAGAGTAGTAAAAGCTCCAGGCAAAGAGGCTCTTCTGTCGCCAGCTCAGAAAGTGGGTGTTTCTCCTCCTCCTCCTGCATGAGAGAGGCCCTCAGAGTTCCCCAGGCGGGATGTCTAGTGAACCACGGCCAGCAGAAACACATAATGAGCAGAGACAGTGGTGCAGGACACAGGGCACAAGCAAGGGCAGTACCATCCTGGGAGAGGCAGAGCAACCCCAGCTCCCACAAACTACTCAGCACAGTTTGGAGCATCCCAGTAGGAGCATCTCCTTTTTCATTCCCTGGGCAGGTTGAATCCCAACCCCTGTGGGATGCCCTTGGAGCAGGTACTTACCCTTCTGCTGCAGGGCCAGCTGGCGTTTGGTCTCGATGTCCTGCAGTGTGGCTGCCAGGTTCCGTGGCAGGCTACCTGTGCCATTCTGTGGGTGCAGGGGACCCTAGGGATATGAAAAGACAAGGATGAAGAAGCCCCTGTGGGTTGGGCCCCTGTGCGATGCCCAGTCCCTGGCTTATGGGCTCAAACTGCAGTAAAGGACCTTAGTTATAAACAGTCTGGCTGATGGAGATATTAACAGATCCACCTGCTGTACTGCTGCAAAAGGGCATCAGGTCAGGGTTCCAGGCTGTCTCTCCCAACTATCTTCCTGCAGCCTAAAAGCCTGGGACCCCCAAAGTCAGTGGATTGGAACAAGCCCCGCCTTTGGGGAATGAGTGCCGATGCTGATACTGCAGCCCCCTGAGCACATACCTTTGGGGACGAGCTGCGTCCCAGCATGGCCACGCTGAGCTGCGGGGATGATGCAGGCCCGCTCTTTGTGCGTGGGAGGGTGCTGCCGGTGTCGCTGTCCATCTTAGCACGATAGACCTGGACACAAACACAGACATGACTAAAAAGGGCAGATGAAAGGCACAGCACAGGACCCTGTGGACTGGCTGAGGCTTAGGGAGAATTGATGGTTACCAGAGCCATCAGTACCCGTAACAGAGATTCATGGCATTTGAACCACTTCAGCCCTGAAAGAGGCAAAGAGAGGGGAAAGGAGCTCAAATAGCAACAGGAGGATAAAATGAGATTCTGGTCTGATGGCAGCCTGGATCTACCTGAAGGATCTGCATCTTTTCAACATATAAGACACATGTGCAGACAGCAGCTGCCTGAGGGCCCAGCTTGCTAACAGCAGTAGAGTTAACGCTAATCTCTGTTACGTCCCTCCTTCAGCCCCAGTCCCTCAGCACAGGCTCCTTCCCTACAGGATATTCCCTGATGGCTTTGCTCCATCTTGTTTGAATGTGCCCCATGCTGGCCACCTGCTGCACAGGGTACAAAATACCCAGAGCCTAGGAACATGCCCTCTCTGAGCAAACACCTGCCCTTCTGAAAACTAACTCCCACTGTTAAAGTGAGGAGAGACCCTGTTACAGTGAGATTGTGTTTCATTCAAGCTGCAGTGTCTCTGACTCACACCTGCTTTGAAAGGCTAAGACAGTCAAGTGAGAGCAAACTGGCCTCTAGGTTGCCTTACACTCTATTCCAATAGCAGAGCCTTTACCCCTGGTGAGGAGACAGGTGTCCCAACCTGGAGCAAAAGCAAGTTTTGGACTCATCAGCTGAGCTCCTGTGAGATGGACTCAGTGAGAGAGTGAGCACAGAGCCCATAAGGTTGTGTTCAGTCATCTCTCTACAAATCCGAGTACAATCGCCACAAAGATGGAATGGCACAGGTACAGATCAAAACTTTCCCAGTGCTGCTCCTCTGGTTCCTTTGCAGAGCCCCAGGCACTAAAGAAGCTTGGGAGGGTTAGCTCTCACTTCCTGGGGTCTGGTGCCTGGGACTTGTGGTACACTGAGGGGGCCTTTTACTGCGGGTACTTCTCTCCACACTCATTAATGTCATTCAACAGGTTATTGTTCCTCACCTGAGATCAAGGGCTGGTCTGGAACCCCATTAACTAAAGGGGCTGTAACCTGAACCATCAGTTCTCCAAGGGAAAATCTGCATGAGCAGCTATTGCGACAGGTCTTACACTGATAAATAATCCATTTAATTCATTCTCAGTTGGCGCTGGGGCTCACAGACTTGCTGTGGAGTAGCTAAAAGTGAACTACAAATCATTTCATTACTTTGATTCTGTGTTCTGTGGAGATGAGCCCTAAATTACACAAGACAGGGCAGGGAGTGTCTCTTTAATGTGTCTGTTAAGCACCATGTGCCAGTATGACATGGTATAAATAATGATAAATACTTTCCTGAGCTGATAATTCTCCCCCAAAATCGTCAATTGCAACATTGTGAGAGTAACA
Organism: Chelonoidis abingdonii; assembly: GCF_003597395.2. NCBI lineage: Eukaryota > Metazoa > Chordata > Testudines > Testudinidae > Chelonoidis > Chelonoidis abingdonii. The sequence continues at coordinate 19,547,055 of NC_133786.1, read as the reverse complement.
GACCCAGCCAGGCAGTGGGAAATCAAAGCAACAACCAACTTCTGGGTCAAATCCACTGCGGGTGCAAATTGGCTCCATTGATTCATGGGAGCTAAGTCAATTGACACTAGCTGGGAATCTGGGTCACACTACCTGTGTCTTTCCTCCATCCCAACGGGCTTTGGGAGGGGACTCAGAACATCTCTAGCTCGGAAACTCCCCTATTAGGTGATCAGTCTCACTAACTGGCTGAGTCCAGCTGCAGCTGGCCTTGCTGCCAACAGCCCCCTCCCCAGGCACCTCTGCGATCCCAACCCTGTAGCCTGTGAGCACCCAAAAGGTCATAACTGTCCACCCCTGCAGGGCCCGGAGATGGGAAGCGGATCGGGCAATTACCTGGAACAGCTTTCGAGAAGAGTGAGCTTTAGCAGGAAGAGGAGGAGGGGGGGAGTGAGGAGAGGCAGGGGGGGAGGCCTCGAAGCCAGCCTTGTAATCCAGGGCAGAAAGCTGCACTGGGCCCACCTGAAGCTGCTTCTCCATCTAAAGAGAGAGGGTGTGAGAGACAGGAGGGGAGGGATGGAGGACGAAACAGTGAGAGAATGAGAAACAGAGAAACCCTGCACCATCCCTGCATGCTCACACCAAGGACCTAGATGTGAGGAGACGGAAACAGAACCCAGTGCTCCCTACAGCCCACCAAGGGCCCCAACTGGCTCCGTCCCCTTCTTCTGGGAATTAAAACATGGGACCCTTCATCTGCAGCCAAACTCCAGCACTGTGCTGACAACAGCTCCAGGAACTTCCACCCCCAACCCCATTATCAAAGAGCGAGAGCAGCAGGCACTAACGTGAGCACTGGAAAGTCACTCAACCCCAGTCTGCATGGCTTACAGCGGAACCAGCTAGATGTGGCAGGAAAGCCCTGTGGGAGCCTTGTGAGTCCTCACAGGGGGGCTGAGATGAATGAAAGGCAGCGGGGGACACAGCCAGGGAGGGGATGCACAGGCACCAACACTTGCAATGGGAGCTGTGCAGACAACTACTCCTGCTAACCCTGGAGCTGCAGCAAAGCAGGGCAACAGTGCAGCAGGGTCGAGGTTGGGCTGGCTGGGATGGAGACAACGTGTTCTCAAACCCCCCTTGAATCCAGGAACGTTGGGACAGATTGTTCTGAGTAGATACCCACAGCTTGGGGCTCAAATGGCTGTCATTCCTTCCCCTTCCACTCACGGTATGCTGCAGGGCTCACAAGGGACCCAGCACACACAGGAAGATGTCAGACATCCCTGGCATAAACACAGTCCTAGGCCATGAACTCTCACCACTTATCAGTCCTCCTCCTGGGTCTGCTCCCCTTTGCTGCCAGTCCTACCTCCTCCTCCAGCTGAGTGTTGTGATGAGGGCACTGGGCAGGGCAGGGGAGCAGCACACAATTCTGCTTTGCAGTGAGAGAAGGATCCTGGGGATCCCAGCCCATCTCTCTCACCCTGCGGACTGACATGGCAGTGCGGGATGCTTGCTTGTGGGTCAGAGGCCCCAGAGCCCCACATCTGCCTTCCCTTCTGTGGCTGGACACCCCCCACCCACACAAAGAGCACCTTACCCCGGGGTGAGCCATGCTGCTCCCTCATCACAGCCAAACGAGAGCTCAACATTAAATCAGTCCTGAGGCTTTAGAGCTGGCAAGAGGGGCTGGTGTGGTGGCACTGGGGAGGGACTGCGCAGCTGGACCAGCTCTTCCTCTGACCCATGTGCATGTTCTGCACTGCGAGGGATCAGTCTCCACGGATGATTCAGCATTTGCCAAGGTTGCCCAGGCAAGCTAACATGCTGATGATGCTAGTGGTGTGTCTGTGCTGGGCATGCCTACCGCTAGGATTCAGACTCCATCCCAGGCCAGAAGGGATCTCTATTGCCTGGCTGCCTTTGTCTGGGACCCATCTCAGGCACACAGTGTGGGGTGCTGAAGCCCGAGGGGTGGCAAGAAGGAAATGCAATGGACACAAACCTCAGCAGAGATGAAGGAAGAGGAGAGAGGTGGCGCAGGAGAAGGAAGGCAGCCTGCAGACGAAGCAACTTGAGGGGCGAAGCCTGAAGTGTGATGGCCCAGTGGGGAAGCAGGAAGGTCCTGCCCTAGGTCAGCTCTGACACTGCCCAGAATCCCTGAGAGCTGGTCAACAGTCACGTACTGGGGCAGAGAGAAGCAGCAGAGTGAAAAGCGGAAACAGGACTAGAACAATGAGAGCCAGACAGGCAGAGAGGTGAGCAGGTAAGGACCTCAGCAGCCCCAAAGCCCATCCCAGGAGAGATCATTACAGTAGAAGAGTTTAACTTCCTGACAAGCTGCAGAGGCTTTTGGCTCAGCTCCACAGAGCAGCATCAGGAACAGCTGCTATTTGCATTGAGCCCAGCTGTCACCCGCTTGCCCGAAGGTCTCGCAGCACAAGACTTACAAAGGTCTCGTAAGTGGCACTTGCATAAGCTGTGCTGGGGGATTCACTTTACTTTATAATTTGGGGAGGAACTATTATTGCTCCTGGGACTGGTAAGCACCCACTTGAGCCAGAGGGAGGCCAGGCTGGCAGTGTGTGAGGTTCCCCATGCTGCTCTGCCAAGTCACCTCCATCCTTAAGTTACCTCAGTGTCGGGTTCCCGCCCCGCTCCACAGCTATGCCGATGCCTGACCTGCAGCCCCAAAGCTACTCCAGCCATCCAGCTGAGACTGTCTATGCCAAGCTGAATGGCAGTTTTGTAACAAAGATCTAATTCAACCTAAAGCTGATCCCACATATCTCACTTGCAGACCCCAGCAGCCAAATTTTGCTTAGGGGAATTCCACTGAGAACAGGGAGGGACCTTGCCCCAGGTAGCCAGCTTCAGAGGACTAAAGAATTAACTCATTCACCCCACCCCCCAGCAATGTTCCCTCTATTTTTTTACATCCATGTGCAGAATGAACTTTGATATGTGCACCAATATGGAGGTGATGTGTGGTGAGGGGCTGACGGGTTCGGGGTACGGGAGGGGGATCAGGCCTGGTGCAGGGGGTTGGGATGTGGAGGGATGAGGGGTCTGGCTGGGGATGAGGGGTTTGGGGTGCAGGAAGGGGCTCAGGGCCAGAAGGTGGTTGTGTGTGTGTGGGGGGTGCAAGCTCTGGGGGGTGGGTCCAGGGATGAGAGGCTTGGGGTGCTGGAGGGGCCTCAGGGTTGGGGCAGAGGGGTGTGGGGTGCCGGCTGCCTCGGGGCTGCGGCAGAGAGAGAGGACTCCCCCCAGCCCTCTCTCGCCACAACGGTTTGGGGCCAAGGGAGGTGCCTCTCCCTGTCTGCATGTCCCTTGATACCTGCTATGCAGCCATGCAGCTTAGAGGGGACTTAGCCCCCCAGTGCTAACTGTGAGTCTAACACACTCTATTTTACAGCATAAGAGGAGAGAGATCCGTAGTCACTAGAAATGACCATTTCAGCCTCTCTCACTAGTCAGCATGAATTCACTGCCTGTTCAGCTGCAGGCCAGGGGGCTGCACCTAGCCAAAACCAATCTGCTCCAGTAAGGAGCACTGAGGGAACTGGTGATGGCAAGATGGCTCCATCCCTTGCACCAGCCTGATCCATCTTGAGCAATAAGACAACCTTGCTCTCAGTGTCAGCTACTAGAGTACAGATTTTGCTACCCAGCCAGAAACAGTGTGAGCAAAACTCAGCATGCTCAGGAGCAGGTACCTCATTGGCTGCAGGAGGTATAGCAAGCAAGAAAGAGAGTGGAGCAGCAGCAGAGCCAACAGCAGAAGCTTTAGTGTCCTGGCCAGGGCCGTACACATTGCAGTAGAATCTGAAAACGTCAGACAGCCTCATGTACTCCTAGAAATCCATGATGGAGAAGGAGGAGAATTAGATTCATGCGCTGGTCCCCTGGCACCGAGCACAACACAGCAGTAAAGCTTCACACGTGCTGCCTAGGCGCTGCAGTGCAGCTGGCGAGGCAATTTTACATTCTGACTTCCGCTTCCATAGAGAGGCACTGCCTGTGGGGACTACAAGTCCTAGCGCTGCAGGGCAGGACTTGTCATCCCAGGAGTGCTGCTTGGCTGAGGGCAGAGCATGATGGGACTTGTAGTCTCTGAAAGTTACACCGCTGTGTAATTGGCTTTATCTTAGGCTGTCTGGCTGTCCACAGAATAGGAGCCTCCCAGCCTTCACCACCATGGTGCACACAGCCATTCGCCTTTAGGCTGCTGCTTTATTCCCACTGGCCTACAGCTTCAGAATTCCCTAGTGCCACCTGTTAGTCGCCAGCCCTCCTGTTCTCTCTCTCCTGGAACTTGGAGGACTGGGCCAACGGCACCTTAGCTGCATTTAGTGCCACCTGGTTGCAATGTGCACACCTGAGACAGTTTGAGGCAGGGAATCTGGAACTCCTTTGGCATCTGAATTAGCATCTGATCCAGAGGGATCGGTAGATGGAAAAGGATTCAGCTGGTAAGTGGGTGGGAGGAAGGACCGCATGCTGCTGCAGCATGGGGCATGGGTCACTTTCTGGTGGATTCTCTGCTTGAGGTCTTCAACCACAATTTGAGGACTTCAATAACTCGGACATAGGTTGGGGTTTTTATAGAAGTGGATGGGTAGGGTTCTGTGGCCTGCTTTGTGCAGGAGGTCAGACTAGATGATCATATTGGTCCCTTCTGACCTATGAGTCTATGAGTACTCGGCCTATAATGGAGTTTTACTGCACACACCACACAAAACATCCACATGCAACCCCACCATCAGAAGGGTCCAACATGCTTCACTCCAGCACCAAGGGGAGACAGCAGCAATGGGAAACACAGCTCTTGGGATACTGGCCCAAGGAAAGCAACTGAATTAAGAGCAATTGATGGGTAGGAATTGGAATTGGAACAAGCTGCCCCTTTACCAAGTAACACAACAAAGGGGATGGGTGGGTCAGTGCAGACACCAAGACCCATCCACAGTGCCCCCTGCTGTTGCCAGCCAGACAACGCAGGTGATGGGGTGAAGCATCTGGCATCTGTTGCCAAGCATCTTTAATAGAACAATAGAATAGCCAAGCACTGAGGTACAACCGCATCTGCTCTAACCCCTCAGACAGAGACCAACACCTACAAAATCTCCACCAAGCATTCTCAAAATTACAATACCCGCACGAGGAAATAAGGAAACAGATCAACAGAGCCAGACGTTAACTCCAGAAAAGCTCCTAACTGCGACAGAACCCAAAAAGAAACCAACAGGACTCCACTGGCCATCAATACAGCCCCAGCTAAAACCCCTCCAACGTATCATCAGGGATCTACAATCATCCTGACAAGATCCCACAGTTTCACAGGCCTCGGTGGCAGGCCATCCTTGCCACAGACAACCTGCAACCTGAAACGTATTCTCACCACAACAACTGCACACCGCACCATAGAACTCTAGCTCAGGAACCGATCCATGCAACAAACCTCGATGCAACGCTGCCCACATATCTACACCAGCGCAACCATCACAGGACCTAACCGGATCAGCCACACCATCACCGGTTCATTCACCTGCAGCCACCATGTAATATACGCCATCATATGCCAGCAATGCCCCTCTGCTATGTACATCGGCAAACTGGACAGTCCTACGGAAAAGGATAAACGGCACAAATCAGATATTAGGAAATGGCAATATACAAAAACCTGTAGGGAGAGCACTTCAACCTCCTGGCCACACTATAAGCAGACCTTAAGGGGCCATCCGCAACAAAAAAACTTCAGACCAGACTTCAAAGAGAAACTGATGAGCTTCCAGTTCATCTTGCAAATATTGACACCCTCAGCTCAGGGTTGAACAAAGACTGTGAATGGCTTGCCAACTACAGAACCGGTTTCTCCTCTCTTGGTTTTCACACTTCAACTGCTAGAACAGGGCCTCACCTTCCCTGATTGAACTAACCTCATAATCTCTAGCTTGCTTGCTAGCGTATATACACCTGCCCCTGGAAATTTCCACTACATGCATCCGACGAAGTGGGTATTCACCCACGAAAGCTCATGCTCCAAAATGTCTGTTAGTCTATAAGGTGCCACAGCATTCTCTGCTGCATTAATAGAAATGTTTGCTAAAGCCCCAAACTGTTTAGACACTGGCAGCAATTTGCAATTAAGAATCCCAACCTCTCCTGCCAGTTGGTTTGGAACCAGTTCCCAGCTCTCTCACTATTTCTAAATCAAAGACTTTGATGCTATTTAAAAAAAATAGAAAACAAACTAACAGGCAAATAGAAGAAATTAAAGGGATGTTGTTGGGGAGATTCAGGCTTGCAGTCTGCGGAATGGGAGGGAAAAACACGTACAAGGCGTTTTGTTGGGATTTAAGCCACACCTGCAGTATGGTGCCAATGCAAGTGAACCAGGAAGCCAAACTGGGTAGAAACGAGAGCTGAATGCAGCTGAACGAAGTTTAAAGAGCATCAGCTGTGAGGAGTGTTAATCGCAGGTATTTTGAAGGTGCATGAGAAATACGGGAGTGTTAATCTGATGGTGCCCTGTTAGTGAGCCTCTCCCATGCCTATCTGAGGGGGCCTAAGTCACTGATTGCAACACAAGCCAATTTAAGAGATCTGCTGGCCTGCCTGCTGACTGAATTATTGACAAGACCCTGATAGGATGGCTGCACATAGCAGTCTGGCCCCGCTCTGTGCAGGGGAGTGGAAGCAGTGAGCAAGCGAGCACATGCAGTTAGTGCCGTTACCTCTTGCATCTTGGGGTAAGAGTGGGCGCAGAAAGGACCTAAGGAAGCACTTGCCCCTAGCAGGGGATTCTGGGGCTTAGTTTCCTCTAACAGGTCATAAGGCTCTGAGATATGAAATGTTTCCTGTTGGAGGGTAAAGGTCATCAGGGCAAAGCAGGCACAGAAACAGCGAGATCAAAACAGCACAGAGGAATCCCTTCCCAACTGAACAGCATCAGGCAGAAAGCAGGGACATCGCCTAATGGAGCCTCCAGCCAGCCGATCCCTGCTGACAGAGCACTGTAACTTCATGGCACAGCCTTAGCGAAGACTTCACCTTGCAGACCATCTCAGTAGCAGGACTGAAGGCACCAGGCATCACATATCCCATGGCTGGATCGTCACAGCTCTGCCCTCGGGAGTTCTAACCACAGGAAGGAGGAAAAGGGTCTGTGGCCTCCACAGGGTAGAGCCAACCCTCCCTGGATATGCTCCTAGTCTCCACATCAACACACTCACACCTTATACCTACCTGGCTACCAATTCTAATCAGGCACATGATATGGCGGAGTCTGCGGAAGGGTCAGCCCTAGCTCACTTTGCCCCTCCTCAGAATACAGGTACTTAATAAAGTTGGTGGGGGAGGGGGTAATGGGCTAATTCCCTCCTCCCATGCTGAATGCCTCGTTATGTATCATCAGTGAGAATCCTGGGCACCTGCACAGAGCCAGTGCCACGCTCTTCCCCTGGCACATGGAACAGGGATTCGTGACATGGGACTCCAGCCCCAGCTGGTGCTTACAGTCCCCGTTGAGCAATGGGATGTACTGGGAAACGCTCCTGCAGCCATGCACTCATGGGCTACAGGATGCTAGCCAGACCCTAAGAGCACAGACTGGTCTGGGGGCTGTGGTGAGTTAGCCAAGGCCACCCCCCTTTCAGGTGTCCAAGACAACACATACCTGGGGAATGATGCTCTGCTCCCAAGACTGGATCAGGTCCCTCTCCCTATCAGTGTTTGGGGCCAAGCAGGTAAGAACCAGTCTCTAATCTCCATGGTGCATGGCATGACTAGGACACCCAGCTAACGGGAAACCCATGTGTGAAGGAACAGCTCCAAATGAGGTTAAATGCTCGTTCCATGGTGTTGATGGCTCTGCCGTTGGGAGGGTCTGTCAAAGCGATACAGGATCCCCACTGCCGTGAGAGAGAGAGAGCCCTCTCCAGCTGACAGGTGTTTTCACTGTCAGGGCACTGGGACTTCCAGGCATTTGTGCCAACAATCGCACAAATCTGAGCACTGTTTACACCTCTTGGAGGCCAGAGGCAGGGGCCCATCGAGGTAGCTGGAGCCCCAGGAAGGCATGGTACTGTGAAGGGAGGGCAGTTTTAGTGACTAATCATCCCTCTCCCCCCTAGTTACCTCTTTGAGCGCAGATGATGTTTTGAGGAAGCTCCTGCCGCCAGTAACAAGATGGTACCGTCTCTCCAGGGAGACAAGCTTCTCTTTCTCCTGAGTGCACAGTAACAAGGAGAAAAAGGGTGATAGCAAGAGAGTTAGTGGCTGTCCTGAAAAGCATCCCAAAGAGAGGCCAACAGCAGGGCAGCCACAGAAACCACTAAGGCCCTTCCTGACACCACCCGCATTGACAGAGACCCATATCGTTGAGGTTCCTGCTCAGATCCATTCTTCTCCCAGCCACAAGCAGAGGCAGCTAGTGACAGTCACCCGAGTGGCATTAGCCCAGCCCCAAGCAGAGGGGTTCTCAACCCTCTCCCTATCACTAGGTGAGCCTGGGGCAGGGTGTACAGCTGGGCTTCTAATGGGGGGCAGTGTTTGGATACAGGCCAGCTGAAAAGTTTGGGCTTAGTACCAGGTCCATCTCCATCAAGGTGGAAGGGATATGACAAGCTGTGCCAGCACAGTTGCCCTCTCCATTTCCAACAGACAATGTGTAACGTGACCCCTTTGCTGGAGAGCAGAGCCCATATGCTACATGGATTCATTTGGAGGACACAGCAATGCAGAGATGGGGTCCAGCCCCACAAGGCAGTGCACTCTGTTAGTTAGTGTGCCTGGCCTGGCACACACTACCCCAACGAACCCCTTTCCTCCTCTCCATCCAGCATGGTTCCAGGATGTTACCTTCTGCAGCAGCTGCAGCATGGTATTCTTCTCCTTGGCAAGGCGCTCAGACTCCTGGGCAGCCTGGAGCCGGATGTGATTGGCCTGGCTTTCCAATGCAGCCACCCGCTCCTTAAAGAAAATAAGGGAAGGGTGAGCTGGCACCAGGCCCTGAAGGACAGCTTGGGAAGAAGTAGCTGGTTGGGAGGGAGGGAGAAGCCTTACCAGTGGGCAGGTATTTGGAGCCCCTCTATCCATTCCCAGAACAGGCACAGAGCTGGCTTGGGGCAGAGAGAAGTGTGGGAGAGGACAGTGCTTGGGAGCCAAAGGACTGTTGTGAGCACAGAGACAGCACAGGCCCTAGGGCATTAAAGGAAGGGGCTAGGAGAGGAGCTCAGACCAGAGCAAAGCTAGGCCGGGGAGTCCTAGGCTAAGGTGGGCTGGGAGGGGATTGCAGACAAGCCAGTTTCCCCCTCACTGCAGTGGACACTTCTGGGACAAGGGAGAACCCACGCTCCATAGCCTTTGCTCAAGGGTCCAGGGCCCTCTCCTCACCTTCCTCTTGGTGATACTGCGGTGGCACTCAGCCTTGCTCTGCAGGAGCTGCTGGCTCACGGTCTCACGCTCCTCCTCCAAGCGACTCTCCTTTTCTAGCTGTTGGAACTCCAAATCCTCAAACAGCTTGGTTTCCGTCTCCAGGGCCTCTACCTCCTTCAAACACACAACCATGGATGTTCAGCTCCCTCTGAAACAGAGATACCTCCCTGGTAGCAGCACCTACCCCCACTTCCCCATGGCACACAGACGTACCAGGCAGGGACCGCTCTGACAGGAGAGCAGGTCACTGAGAAAGCAAGGGGCAAAGCTCCATTTGCTGCAGCAGAAGGGAAGCTCTACACCTTCTTGTTGCTTGTTGGGAGGCACAGGGGCAATGCACAGCTGGTGGCTCTAACTGAGCGCGTCATGGACCTCCTGGAATCGTGCCCAGCCCTGGGACCTACCCAGGCAAGGTCCTCTGCTCCACACGCACAAACTCTAGACCAGAGGTCCAGCCCAGAGAGTTCCCTGCTGACTATGGCAGCGAAAGAGAGATGATAGCTTTGGGTAGGGGATAATGTGCAGGGCCCCTGCACCATGCGACAACGGGGACTTGTGATCTGCTGGAAAGAGGGTCAGGGAAAAGCAGTCTTGGCGGGGACTCTGCAGCAGAGATTCAAACAGCATATTTGTTCCCTTACCTTTTTTTTTTTTTCCTTAAAAGTTACTTCTGTGAAAGGTGCCAGCTGGGCACTCAGTGAGCATTGATTAGTAGGGCTGTCGAGCTGGGGTTACATAAAGGTCTTTCGCTAACAGTTAGTATGGCCAATGTGCTCCAGGGATGCAACCACGTAGCCCCGAGATGGACAAGACTCCCAGGGTTTGAGCTAGATCACCTCCTGGACAGCACAGGACTGAGCCTGGGGTAAGAACCATTTGTTTTATTTCGTTTTAGATGTGGATGGCATCTCCTGGGAAGTGCAGATTCAATTCAGGGTTTATAAATCCTACAGTAACAGCAAGAGCCTTTAGTCATGTATTTTTATTTATGTTATTAACTAAACAAGGTTTTGTTTGGATGTAAACATCCCTCTGCAACTCTTGCAAATCCAACAGAAGCTGGGGCACAGGAACTCGAAAAAGAAACTGATCAGGCTAGCTTTGCTGTGTAGGAAGCAAGAGACAAAACACTGCCTTGGGGAAACAGTGCATCTGATGTTTAAAATCCTTTACATTCCAGTCACTCTGGCTGTTAGTAACAAGCTGCAGAAGTTAGGGTTAGGTTTTAGCTTGGTTAGGATTTTTGCATTTTATTTAAAATACCTATTTTTCAGCCTGACCGTGCCCCATTTCAGTGAAGAATTTTTCCACGGAAATCCTTTAACATCTATTTAGTGGAAATGGCCTGTTCAGTGTCAATGGGGAGACATTGGTTTCCTGCTCTCTCTCTCTCTACATGTCACTCAGTGCATCAGACATCTCCTGAGTTCCATTTTAAACGGGACATAGGTTTTCAGGCTGGGATTAGCTGTGACTCCTGCGGGGACCAGGAAAAATGCTTTCATTTATTGCACTGAAAGAGTCTGGCATAATAAACGGACAATATTCCATTCCTAGGCTCTCCTGGAAAATCCCAGCTAATTAGGAAAAAATGCCGCAGCACTGCGATATTGACATTATCTGGCCTGGATGGCATACAGACATGTTCATAGGAAACTGTAGAAAACTGATACAGAGTTTAGTCTCCTGAGGCTTGCAGGCCTCTCCTTTCACAGAGGCTGGATTAAGGCTAAAGTGGTGTCCAGTATCAGTGCGGCACCCAGGGGCTGGCTGCACCCGCATTTGCAATAGGCCTCTTCCAGCTCTACCAATGCCAAGGATCCTTGCTGCACTGCAGTTCAAGGGGAAGAGCGAGAGTTTCCCTTGGCAGGTCCAGTCTAAGTAATCAGGCCTGAGGTCTCTGAAATAGACATTCATTCCTTTGCACCTTTTGCAGACTCCTCTGCAGGAACTGCCCGAACAGAAACCCCACCTTACATCTCTTCGCCTCCAGCCACATAGGAGTCGTCCCTGGCTGAGGTAGGTGCTCAGGAGCAGCACCTAGATGGAGAATTTAACTCATGGAGACAAGTGTTGGGTGGTTGCCCATTTTCCACACTTGATAGGAGTCTCCAGTCAAAATCAGAGCTGGCCAAGCAGCCAAATCGCTGGTTTCTGCTGGCAGGTGGGGGAAAGATGGGACTGAATTCACATCTGGGGACAGGCGGATTTGCTCCAGTGCTCAGAATTCCCCCTCCAGGCATTAATACAAGGGGGGTGGGGCGTTTGCAGCACTTGCCACATTAGCATCCCCCAGAGAACAGCAGCAGTGACCAGAGAAGCGGCTGGTGGAAAAGGACGAGAGCACTAGGGAAAGAAACGTGCCTCCTCCTCACTTGCTGGCGAGAGGCTGCCGTAAGGTGTTATGGCATTCGGAGACAAGGACATGTGGAACAGTATCAACAGCAGAGGAGAGTCGTTCTGCAAGCTGCTGGGGCCAGGCTACATCCTGGGTGGTAAACTTACCAATACCATGGCACCTGGATGCCAGCCTCCTCCAGCCCTTGGTGTACTGCATTCAGTTTGGCACATGGTACCAGTCGAGTGCTGGCTCAGGTTGGAGCTGTGGGCATGGAGGTGAGGGGGAGTGGGCAGTGATCCAGGAAGGTGGGGGTTAAACACTGACCCTTCTCATCTGGTCCTGTAACTGCTCCCGCATTGACTCAGGGCAGTTATCAAGCTGGCTCTTCGACTCATTGTAAAGCGCCTGCAGTTTCTCTAGCTCCTTCCTTTCAGCATCAACCTTTGCCCTTTCCTGAATCAGGGAAAAAAACAAAAACAAAACAAAAAAAAGAGAGAAAACACACTTCTCAAATCTGCGCCATGCAGAAGCTGGAGAATTAGATAGTGGCTCAAACCAGAGAGAGAAGGGGGATGGGGAGGGGTATGTCAAAGAGGCGTTTTCCAAAAGATTTAAAAAGCAAAAGCATTTGGCATCCACGGCTGGATTGGATTAGAACAGTTATTGCTCAAGACTGGACCTCAGTCTCATGTCTCAAGGCAAAAGCTTTACAAAAAGCACATACCAGGCCCCTCTAGTTCTTGAGCAGATTACTGTTAACACAGCTTCATCATCAGGGATGATGTCAGCACAGCACTGGGAATGGCTTTGTCAATGAGGTGTCCTGCACAGCCTGTCATCAGAGGCATTTTCGTAGGCCTTACATTTTGTTTTAAGTAAGTCTCAGGAACATCATTTTATAACAGATATTTTGAATCCAGGACATCATCAAATAATTATAAAGCAGGTCAAATGTAGAGACTACACTACCAGTCAAATGTCCTGTTTCGTAGACAGGGATGTCCTGGCATTCTGGTTTCCTTATGTACAACATGAAAAACGAGAGACTAAGATCCAATCTCTTCTCAGTTAATACACGTTAACACCCTGGGTCCTCAGGAACATTTCAGGTTTTATTTAAGTGAGTTAGTGACAGAGAAGATATAAAGAGGAGGACACTTGTCGCTGGCCTAAAGAGAAGAAGAAATAGGTTCACCACCCCACTCTTCCACCCAGTTTAAATACGTAGTTGGCTTCAGTCCTGCATCAACATGCTGGATTTCCAGAGAAGCTGAGCCCCCTGCAGTTCCTAGGGTTGTTTTGGGGGTTCTGCCAGCATAAAAAATGATGATACAAATCCACCGTTCATGTGCCCAGGAACCCTGGATTAACAAAGTAATGCACTGTAACCAGTGACACCAGCACTTTGGTTTCAAGACATCCAGGGGATTTTATACTTATTTTACAGGTCGGGAAACTGAGGCAGACAGCCAGCAAGTGATCTGCTTGATGTCACACAGTGAGACAGTTGGAGAACCAGGAAACTCTTGACTTCTTCTTCGAGTGGTTGCTCATATGCATTCCATTTAGGTGTGTGCGCGCCGCGTGCACAGCCGTCGGAGAAACTTTTTACCCTAGCAACACT